>NC_035438.2:51251163-51551163 GCF_002127325.2 Helianthus annuus
AACGCATCACCCCCTTCCAGGGTGATACCTTAAGCAACCTTTTCACCACTTCGAAGTGAAATCCTTACGCTTTGGATCAGCGTAGCTCTTCTGCCTATCGCGGGCAGCCTTGAGACGTTCCCGGATCTGGACAATCTTGTCCGTTGTCTGGAAAACAATCTCTGGTCCTGATAATTGGACCTCTCCTACTTCCGCCCAACAAACAGGCGATCTACATTTCCTACCGTATAATGCCTCGAAAGGCGCAGCCTTTATGCTGGTGTGGTAGCTATTATTGTAGGAGAATTCGATCAGGGGTAGATTCTTATCCCAGTTACCACCTAAATCGATCGCACATGCACGAAGCATGTCTTCTAGCATTTGGATAGTACGCTCACTTTGACCGTCCGTCTGTGGGTGGTAAGCCGTACTAAAGTTTAAACGCGTGCCCAAAGATTGCTGGAAACTTTCCAGAAGTGAGATGTGTATCTAGTATCCCTGTCGGAGATAATAGACACAGGGTATGCCGTGTAAGGCTACAATCTTATCCACATAAAGTTGGGCTAACATATCGGAGCTATACGTCTCCTTGATGGGTAGAAAATGAGCTGATTTAGTCAGCCTATCGACTATGACCCATATTGTATCGTTTCCTTTCCCGGTTTTGGGTAACTTGGTTATGAAGTCCATAGTTACGCATTCCCACTTCCACTCGGGAAGTTCAGGCTGTTGTAGCAAGCCAGACGGCTTTTGGTGCTCGGCTTTGACTTGAGCACAAGTCAAGCACTTTGCTACATGGGCGGCTACAGACTTTTTCAAGCCTATCCACCAATAATTTGCCTTTAAGTCTTGGTACATCTTGTCAGCACCAGGATGGACCGAGTATTTGGAACTATGGGCTTCCTGGAGAACAACATCTCGTAGTCCTCCATAAATCGGAACCCATATACGTCCGTTCAGCCTAAGAATTCCATCCTTGCTAAGAGTCAACTGCTCCTCAGTTACTCCCAGCTTTTCATTAGGGTAATTAGCTTCCAACACAGCCTCTCGCTGTGCAGCTAATATCCTCTCAATCAAATTGTTCTTGACTTCAATGCTCTTGGCATTGATTCGAATAGGTTTTACCCTTTCTTTCCTGCTCAAGGCATCAGCGACTACATTCGCCTTGCCGGGATGGTACCTGATCTCGCAATCATAGTCATTCAGGGTCTCCATCCAACGGCGCTGCCTCATGTTCAACTCCTTCTGGTTGAACAAGTGCTGGAGGCTTTTGTGATCAGAATAAATCACAAATTTAATACCATAAAGGTAGTGCCTCCACAACTTCAGTGCAAATACAACGGCACCCAACTCCAAATCATGGGTGGTGTAATTCTTTTCGTGCACCTTTAGTTGCCTTGAAGCATAGGCAATCACCTTGCCCTTCTGCATAAGCACACACCCCATGCCCGTGTGTGATGCATCGCAGTAAACTACGAATTCATCAGTACCTTCAGGTAATGTCAACACAGGTGCGTTGCTCAGCTTTTGCTTCAGGATTTCGAAGGACTCTTGCTGCTTTGGGCCCCAAATGTACTTTTCTTTCTTCTTGGTCAAGGAAGTCAAGGGCGCAGCAATCCTTAAAAAATTTTCAATAAACCTCCGGTAGTATCCTGCTATCCCCAGGAAACTACGGATCTCGGTAGGCGTCTTTGGCTCTTGCCAGTTCATGACCGCCTCTACCTTAGCGGGATCCACTTGGATACCACGCTCACTCACAACGTGTCCTAAAAACTGAACCTCTCGTAGCCAGAATTCACATTTCGAGAGTTTGGCGTAGAGTTTCTCACGCTGTAGTAATTTGAGAATGCAACGGAGGTGCTTCTCGTGATCAGCTTGGTTTTTGGAATATATAAGGATATCGTCGATGAAGACTATGACAAATTTGTCCAAATACGGCTTGCAGACGCGATTCATGAGATCCATGAACGCAGCCGGTGCATTTGTGAGCCCAAAAGGCATCACTAGGAACTCGTAATGACCATAGCGAGTCCTAAATGCTGTCTTATGTACATCTTCATCTCTGACCCTTAGTTGATGATAGCCCGACCTTAAGTCGATCTTCGAGAAGTAGCTTGCTCCTTGCAGCTGATCGAATAGATCATCGATCCTTGGCAAAGGATATCTATTCTTTATGGTCACTTTATTTAGCTCTCGATAGTCGATGCACAACCGCATCGATCCGTCCTTCTTCTTTACAAATAGGACTGGTGCTCCCAGGGAGATGAACTAGGTCTGATAAAACCTTTCGCCAGCAGTTCATCCAACTGGGTCCTCAGTTCTTTCATTTCCGTTGGAGCTAATCTGTAAGGTGCTCTTGCTATCGGAGCTGCTCCAGGAATGATGTCTATTCTGAACTCCACTTGTCTATCTGGTGGCAAACCAGGTAGTTTTTCAGGAAAAACCTCGGGGTATTCAGAAATGACAGGAAGATCCTCTATCTTCGGCTTAGGTTCTTCAATTATAACCTGAGCCATGTAAATTACACAGCCTCTGTTCAAACACCTTGAAGCTTTGAGCATAGATACGTCTTCGGGCAATCCGTACTGCGTATCCCCTCGAATGGTAAGTGATTCACCACTCGGAGTCTTTAGCACTATATGCCTCTTGCCGCAAATGATTTGGGCCTGATTACGGGATAACCAGTCCATGCCTAGCACAATGTCAAAACCCGCTAATTTGAAGGGAAGTAGAGATAAAGGAAAAGAATGGTTCTTAATGGACATTACACATCCCTCTAGAACAGTAGAGACGGTTTCTATCGTGCCGTCCGCTAATTCTACTTCGTATTTCACGTCAAGGGTTTTGATAGGCATATTTAGTAGTTGGCAAAATTTCTGGTCTACAAAGGATTTATCAGCGCCAGAATCGAATAGTACTCTTGCAAATATATTATTTATGAGGAAAGTACCTGTAAGCACGTTGTCGTTCTGGACCGCTTCCTTTGCATCCATGCGAAAAACTCTCGCATTTGACTTCTTTGTTTCTTCCGCCTTCTTGGCATACTTAGGGCAGTTACTCTTGATATGCCCCTTTTCATTACAACCATAGCAGGTTGCATCCTTGATTTTCTTGCACTCCACGGTCTTATGATCCTTGGACTTGCATAGTCCACAGGAAGGAGTCTTTGATTGCGACTGTGAGTTTGATGCAAATCTGCATTTCCCAGAGTGGGGTTTCTTGCAGATCTTGCAGTTGGGCCTTTCACCAGTTTGCCCATCCTTCTTTGCCTCCGACCCTCTTTTGCCTTCACCGTTTCCACGATGCTTTTTCCCTGATCTTCGTGAGGTATCATCCTCACGTTTTCTCTTCTCAGCCTCCTTGTTCCTTAGTGTCCTCAGACGGACAGCATCTAAAGTTAGAGACAAGGAGAGGTCAGTAACTGACCTGAAGGTCGTCGGCCGAGAGGCCTTTACACTCGCCTTTATTGCGGGCTCCAAGCCCCCAATAAAACGGGCGATTCTTCGAGGTTCTGGGGTCACAAGGTACGGGACCAGACGAGACATTGTATTGAAACTCGTCAAATATGCCTGGCAGTCCAGGTTCGTCATCACCAGTGACACAAAGTCAGCCTCGATCTTCTCAACCTCATGCTGAGGGCAGTAGTTTTCCTTAATGAGAGCAATAAATTCCTCCCATGTCATCTTGTACAAAGCAGACTTACCAGATGCCTGCACCAACGCCCTCCACCACGCCAGGGCCTCACCCTTAAATGACTGGGACACATATTTCACCACATCCCTCGCCGCACACCCGCTGATGTCCACTATAGTGTCCATCTCATCAAGCCAGGTGATGCAATCCACAGCACCTTTCTCCCCTGTAAATTCCCGGGGCTTACAAGATACAAAATACTTGTAAGTGCAACCCTTAGCACTGGATGCATCAGTATATTCTCTATCGCGATGAACGCTGTTCTCAGTGGACGAGTGTTTGTCTTCATCTTTCTTGGGTTGAGAGGGTGGTTTGGAGTGTGTCTTTGGTTTAGAGGGTGGTTTTGACACGGTTCTGCCTTGGGACTTAGTATATTGACGATCAAGAGCTGCCTGAACAGCATCGTCAATCAGAGCCTTCAGTTGTGCGCCTGTCAGATGCACTGGCGCATTGTCGTATTCATCATCATTAGTATGGCTATTCTCTCCGTTGGGATCCGCCATTGTAACTTGAATTTGTTACAGAAGATAACAAAATTTTATTCAGAAGATTATTATATAATTGTCTTTTATGACAATTTGTCAACCATGGTACAGAGACCATATTTGGTTAACTTATTATTTCATTACATATTAGGATTTGAATATATCCTATTTCAGCTATATAAGTAGTATTGGCGGCATAAAGCCTAATCACGATGATGTTTTATAATATTAGCCGAGATTTCAGAGAATCAAAGGCATAGAGGTTTGAACCGTAGTTCTCTTACCCCTTTCTGGCAGGGAGTCATAGACCACCACTGTCTTTTGTCGTTATAAGACAATTATTACGGCCCATAGGCACTACACTTCTAATGGATGTTTTAATATGGTTGGCCCGTAGGCACTACATCTCTAATGGATGTTTTTAATAATACTGGCCCGTAGGCACTACATCACTAATGGATGTTTTAATAGTAGTGGCCCGTAGGCACTACATCTCTAATGGATGTTTTAATAATATTGGCCCGTAGGCACTACATCACTAATGGATGTTTTAATAATACTGATCATCTTCATTGGTGATTTAACCCACGATTTATAAATCATTTAGTGGGGTTTTGAAATCCTTAAAGGATTATTGTATAAGAATGACGTGCGTGATTTTAACAAATCACATCTGCCATGATTGCTAACATGCGTACAGAGGTTAACAGGGAATCAGAATCCTTTCAATTAGGTCGTACCATCTTGACTGGATCTTAAAAGACACCAAGCTAGGTTTCACCTTTTAAGATTCTTTATCTAGGCAGATCAATATAAAAGGAATGGTTTTGATTTATTTTTTTTTATACATATTAAAACAAAACTCATAACATATATTCCATAATCTCAAATACAATTACATATTGCCCTAAACGGGTCCTTCAAATAGTACATACCTCCATAGAGGTTTTAAAATAAGTGACAAGTCCACGCAGGGACTAATACAAGATAGGTGTCCATGTAAGGACTAAAAGATAAGTCCACGTAGGGACTGAAATACGATAAGTTGTCCACACAGGGACTCATTTCAAAGTAGAATTACATTAATACAACTATTAAGGGCTAATGGTCACGTTTCTTCTTTTTGCCCTTTAGTAGGTTCGCCAAGCCTTTGAGAAATCCTCGGTGGCTCTTTTTTTCTTCTTCGAACTCTCTCTCCACACGATCTAGTCGATGGAGTATTTCTTCCTGTTCAGGAGGAGAGAAACGTGGTTGTGGCGCTTGATGCGGAACTGGAGGTCTGGGAGGTATTGGATACCCATGAGCTGAGTAGTCCGGTGGTCCCATGTTTCCATGTGCTCCGTCAGGGTAGCGCGCATTATATCTTGCCGACACCACATATGGGTCGCGCTCATAGCCGTAGTTGTATTGTGCTTGTGATGGTTCGAACGGGTTGTAAGCCGTTGGACCCGTGTAAGCAGGTATGGGTTGGTCATACCCAAATGGTGGCGAATTTTGTGCAGCTGGTGCGGAGTTCGCCTCCTGTATAGGACTTGAAGGTCCTTCTTCTTGTAGTGGCGGATAGTGGCTACTACTAGAATGTCGAGGAGTGCTGAAGTGGATACCCCCTCCTCCTCGTGTAGACATACGAGCATTTGTCCTCCTACGCCTTGGCGGATCAGGTATTACTGGTTGCGCCGGTGGCGGAGGTGGTGGCGTAACTGCCTCAAAGCGTGAATCCTCAGAGGGATCCTGTGGATGTCGCGGTTGTTGAGATGTCTGTTGAGGTGGTGTGTAGTACCACTCATGTCGGTCAAACATCGCTTGGAAACTGTCTGGTCCCTGGTAGGGTGTGCCATGGAAGGATGACCCATCAGAGACTTCTATCGGATGCGTGGGCGTACCACGAGCAGGTTCAGTTGGATCAGTATCTTCATCCATATGGTCCTCGGAGAAATGATCTTGCGGCCCAAATGGAACAAAGCCTGAAGGCTCCTGTATGTAGTCAGCTGGATTAAACTGACCTATGTAGTATGGAGTAGGGTCGTCATAATTCCGGGTCGATACCGAACGTTGTAGAGGTATGAAGGAAGGTTGTGGGTTGTTGGGATCATTCTCTGAATTTGGTCCAAAGGAGTGCCGATAAGATGGCGTCGAGCTGTGCGAAGTGGAATGCCTCGCGGGTTCGTAGAGATCTCTTCGTCGTTGTGGCTCTTCGCTCCGTGTCATCGAAGGATGCCTTGTACCAGATGGTCCGGCTTCGTTATCGTGATGTGTCACGATTTCTCCTCTGCCTCTTCTTCCCCTTCCTCTTCCTCGGAATATAACAGGTGGCATTTTCCTGCTCCAAAACTTATTAAAAATCGAATTGAAATAAAGACAAAAAGGAGTATTAATCCGAATTTGTCCTAAGTTATTGTCTAGACTCAAGTATGTGCAATTGTGTTATTGAGATTAAACACAGTAGGGTAGTGTTTAATTCACTCAATGTTGGCTCTGATACCAACCTGTCACACCCCGATTTCCACGTGTCTCACCGGTGGGCCCGGTGGGGGATTACCGTGACGATGTTGGCAACAATATAGTCAAACCACACAATTATATAATGCACAGCGGAAGCTTAAAGATAAATATATAAACTTCAACTCCTGGTTGTAATATCAAATGTATTACAGAAGTTGAATATATCCACAGTGGATCAAAAGTAATAAATATTGTTCATTCAGATGCAGCATCGAGTTTGCGAGACTATGTACGATGCTTAGGACGCCTATACCAGCCCATTACGTATAGTACCTGCATTTAATTTTTTTGGGGAAAATACGTCAGTTTACACTGGTAAATACATTCAACTGACACATTTGAAAATGTTTATTTAAAAATTGATTTGAATGCACAAGGCACAAACTCTTTTATAACTTGGGAAAATTATTAAAATCTTGTGAACGTTTTACATGTTCTTTTATGCGTTCAGTAGCCCGGGTCGTGCCGGGTTAAAGATTTATAAACACACCACATTGCGTAAAACCGTAGTATAAAAACCAACGGCTACGTCTTTTAATTTAATGTCGACAATATATACCGGGTGTACGCCTACACCGGGATGTCGATGGTCGTGGCCATTTCGTAAAATGATGCCAAGGATATCCGGGACAACGGTCATTAAACCCCCCAAAGGCTTTTAAGAAACAAAACTGTTTAAATGAGCCGATCATATTATTTAATTAACCACCTAAGCGATGGAAGAATATAATGCTCAATCAAGCGGTATTAATATACCGTAACCCAAGCCCATATAGGGGAAATAAGTTAAAGTATTTACCTTTGCAAGTATATTTCCTTAATTTGGATTAAATCACCGATAGCTTTTACTGGGGCTCCTAATCTGGAACGAAGGTTTTAATTAACCTCTTAGAATCCTAACGAGTCGTTATAATGGCCGTAGCCTAGACCGGTTGGTTCCGATATATATAGATATGGTTTAATCGCGCGAAAAGGCGAAAACCGAGAATGGAGTGTGATTCTGACCCAACAAGTTCAGAGACTTGTTTTATACGGGTTTATGGTTCACACTCTGGATTTTGGGGTTCAAATAATATTATTTGACCCGTATCGGCTAATTTACGAAAACTAGTTTCATAAGCCGAACCGTGCGCGCAATAGGCGAAACGGTTAACCATGAGAGTCGTACGCTTATTTCCTAAGTCAATATGCCTTAAATGGGTTGTGGTATCAGTAGGATACCTTCCGTGACGCCCGTAACGAGTTTAAGTTAATATTATGCCCCGTAGGGGCTTTTCGGTCATTTTAAAGACTTTTAAAGAGCTTTTCGAGTTCTACAGGAAATCTGAGTTTCCCGAACAGCTTATAAAGCTTAAAATACTTTATTTATTATTTAAAATCAGTAGTAACTGGAATCGGGTCAAAAGACCTTGTAGAACTCATGTTTTGGCCGAAAAGGGCATATTCGGTATTTACCGAACCGTAGCCATAACCGCAGGTTATGAGCGAGGTAAAAATTGTTAAAAATCTTTAAAATTCCCAAAATATTATTTTAATACAGTTGGTAAAAGTTTTGGTGACGAAATCTTGGTTTAGATAGGTGTTATGCTAATTGCGCCGTTAATTACTAAAGTTTACTTTAAATGCGCTATTTAGCATAACTCTCATTCTAGACCTCGGATTGACGTGAAACTTTAAGGACATGCTTATATTTTAATAAGCAAGGTTCTAGTCCGTTCACGTGTCCGAAATACTCGTTTTATTTTCAAAAGGCCGTTACGGTCAACTTTTAGGCGATTAACGGAAATGCGTAAAAGACTCGGATAACTCATGAACCGATCACAGAGGTTGATACCATCATGTAACCTGGTCCTAAGAGAGTCCTAAGGTATATCTATACCTCACTAAAACGGGTCAGAACTGAAGTCAAAGCAAAAGTCAAACTTTTGCGACATTCGGCTCCGAACCGGGTCAATATAGCAAATGATCGATTCAAACGAGCGCAAACAAGTTTATATACTTAATATCATGTTTTATAAGTGTCAAAACAGGTTTCATAACATATACATTACAGATTATGCATAAATCGCTAAAATAGCTTTCTGTTGACTTTTTAATCGCACGTTTGACTCGGTATTTGACATAGTTAGAGTGGTGATCAGGAGGAACCCTTTTAGGGGTTTATTACCCTCATTGATACCAACTCATAACCACCTTTGATTCGTCATAAGACAGAACCATCATGGATTTAATTTAAAGTCAAACCGTATTTACGACGGTTTGTTTTCTAGCTATTTACTAAGCATAAACTGAATTATAAATGATCTAGGCAACTTACAGAAGTTGAGAGCTGATTATAGAGCAGAGAAGAGGACTTGAGGGCTCTTGCAATGACCAGAGATGTGTGTTTTTGGTGTTGTGAATGTTATGTGCATAATGTGGCTATTTATAGCCAATTCCAAGCATCTATGATCATTACAAACACCTACAACAGTCCAGAGATGATGGGTAGGTGTCCCAGAGGGCTATGGGTCGAGTAGGGGGCGCCCATGCCTCTTTTATTGGAGATTGATCGTTCATAATGCTCAAAAGTCAAGAAAACACCAACTTTCTGCATCTGGGCGTCTCACGCGACCCGCATGGGAGTTCCCATGCACTTTTACGCGGGTCGCCTGAGTTTAAGAAATCAGACGCGTAATTGAGGTGGCTCGCGGCCCGCCTCAACTTAAGCTTAAACTTCACGCGGGTCGCGAGAGGTTTGTTTTTCAGATTTTTAAAATCTTTTGTCATGATTACAAAATCCTGGTAATTAATAACGAAATCTTTCGAAATGATTTACCTGACCTTTCGGGTTTGAAGGGGTAACTTTGCGGTTTGGCCCTCGGTTATTTACCGATAGGGGCCTCGTGTTATTTACCCGCATTATTAAGTCCCCGGCTAGTTTATTAATTATTTGGAAAGCCTTAACTTTCACTGTTGACGCTTTTAACCCTTCTCATACGAATTTGAGTATAACTCTCTCGTTTTAAGACGGAACTTCGCGGAATTTATACAGTATATTCTTAGTGAGCGTATAATACTGTTACGAAGCCTTGGGAACGTTAAAGGGTCACTCAGAGGTATAATTAAACATGTTGACACAGTTAACCCCTGTAGCTCGTAATCTCTCACTTTCTTCCGCGTTTCGCTTCCGTACGATCTATGTTTTATTTGTTTGAAGGTACAAGCGTTATTTAGGGTTACTATACAGTATATTTACCCTAGTTGACATTTATAGCCCTCGAATTTATATACTTTCAAGGTTTGTCAAAATTAGTCCTTTATTTATTATAGATGCCACGTGTAATCAAATGACACGTGTTAACACATCATTGGACACAAAAATTCGAGGTGTTACAAACTTATTCCTACCATAAGCTTGCCAAGCAATCAATCCTCCTCCTTTTTGACTTTATACCTTTGTAAATATCAAGAGGACTTTTTGGGTGAAGGGTTAGGCTTGGGCTAAAGGTGGGTGGTTGGGTTAGTGGTTAGTAAAAGGGCAAAAAGCGTAAAAAGCGTCGGTTTTCGTAAGACCTTTTTTTTTTGACTTTTTATTTTAATGAAGCAATTTTTTTCAAACAAAGTTCTTTTTTATAACCTTGTTTGTTTATTTCTTTTGGCTTCATTATTATCATCATTTTTCTCTTCTTTTTTTTTTTTTTTTTTTTTGATAAGGAAGTCATAAGAAAAACCGCGCTTTGTTACTAAAATAAAGGGTTTAAAATGAAAAAGGGATTTTGGTGGGAAAAAGGGTGTTTGTTTTGGGTTAAGAAATGAAAAGGTTTAGGCTCAAAGGGGTTAACTAGGGGGATTTTTGGGTAGGTGGTAAAAAAAAAAGGAAAATTAATGGTGTAGAAATAAAAAGGGGTTAGTCCTAATGCCTCCATCATTTACTTACTCGGGTTTAAGTTGGTAAGGACCGGGAATGTATCGTCGTGGCAAGTTTTAGAGTCGTAAGAACCAAGCGGCTATTCACACAAGAAACGAAAAATGAGCATTTAGTTTAAAGATGTATATTTGTATGCTCAATAAAGGCTCAAAACTCACTTTTGTGGGAATGGGTTTTTATGTGATCAAGTATATATAATCAAATTTTAACTAAGATTGTCATGCCGTTTCATAATCTTCTTATTTGGTTCTTTTTATCACGACGCTATCGGTTGTAAATTTATAAAAATATAACCTTTTTAGAACTTGTTATTCCCAAATTAAACCAAGACAAGTAAAAAAAAAATGAAAAGTTTTTGAAAAAATTTGGGGTGATTAGCGGTTCCAATAGAGTTTTGTGTAAGACTTATTATTAGGACTTGCAAAATTCAAGGTTTTAGCATCCCCCCACACTTAAATTACACATTGTCCTCAATGTGTTCCAAAAATAAGTTTTTCGGTTGATTAAAATGTGTAAAAGTGGGTTAAAAACAAGATTTTATGTTACTGGGTAGCTGAACACGGGGTGGTGTTGGCTGAGCACGACCCTGTGTCCAGACTGCCAGTACCAAAAGTAAACAGAAGGCTGGGCACGGGGGCGTGTTCAGTGAGCACGGCCCCATGTCCAGGTACCTGAACTGGGCATTTCTGCAGATTTTTGGGCACGGGGGCGTGTTGGGTGAGCACGACCCCGTGCTGAACTTGCAGTAATGAAGAAAAATTGTCGAGAGGCTCTGTTTTTGTGCATGGGGTGTTGGTTCAAGCTTCCCTTAGTATCCTTCACCATCCCGAGTGTGTTTTATTCCTGAAAATTAAAACTAAACTAGAAATCATAAAAGTTAAACTAATCTAAAACTAAGGATAGTTCCGCGGAATGCCTCCGTGGTGCGCCACGTTTATAAGGGTCCTTGGCTAGACCCTCCTTATTGGGTGGTTCTGGCTCATCTTCAATTAGGGGGTCATTATTGCCAAAAGGATATTTCATTGAGCGTTCAAGATCTATGCTCCTTTTGAATACCCGTAATTGAAGAGGTAGATTGTTGTACTTCTGGTTTTTCAAAGCTTCATGAGTTTTTACAAAAGGTCGTCCCAACACTATAGGAGCATCATCAAGGATGACAAAGTCGGTTGGGATTACCATTTGATTTGTTTGAACCAAGATATCCTCAACTACACCGATTGATTTTATTATTTTCCGATTAGATAGAAAAATGGGTATTTGAAGTGGAGCAAAATCACTAATACTTAATTTTTCGAAAATGTAGTTAGGCATTATGTTAACACAAAGATCTTTATCGATTGTGATATTACTAATAAAGGAATTTTGAAAGAAACATGGAACCGGTGTAATGCTAATTTCAAAAGGATCTTCTTTTATTAGTGAGGTTTGATCATTAGTTAACTTAACACTTACCATGTCTTCAATTTTAGTATTAGTGTTTAACTCTTTTAAAAACTTGGCATGAGGGGTTACTAAACAATGATTTTCGAAAGTAGGTGACAAGAGATTAACTTCTTCAAAATTAGACTCTTCTTGAATTTTAACATTATCGGACTCACCTTTTTCGTTGTTTAACTCATGTGTCGGTTTTTCACTTCCTTGTTCTTCCATTTTTACATTTTCAACTATCTCTACGTTATTATTACAATTTAATTCTTCTCTTGCGCGGGATTCCTCTTCCCTTGCGCGAGATTCTTTCATGTAACGTTCGATAGTTTTAATGTGTTCTAATATCCTATTGGTCACTTCGGTGAGAGAAAAAGAATTTGGATCCTCAAAGCTTGAATCCGGTTGTTCGATCCTTGGCTCCTCATAGGACTCATATGAAGTAGATGGTTCACACCATTGTTCTTCATTGTAAGTATATGATGGATAAGGGTCGAAACTTTGTTCTTCATAGTACTCATATGAGGTGGGTTGTTCACGCCATGGTTCCTCATAATAAGAGTATGAAGGTGGTGGTTCATATCTTGAGTCCTCAAAGTATGAATATGAAGGTTCATACCTTGGTTCATCAAAATACGAGTATGAGGGAGGAGGTTCATACCTTTGGTCTTCATAGGATGTGTATGAAGTTGATGGCTCGTACCTGGGCTCCTCATAATGGTTGTATGAATTGGATGGTTGATATGAGTTATTATATTGAACCGAGCGTGCGTTACGACAATTAGTGCAATAATTACCCCTATAATCATCCTCATCATAGGTGTAGTTGTAACCTCTTGAGTATTGATCCATAAGAATCACTCAACAGACCACAACTGAGTCTCGGGACCAGAAAACAAAAATAAGACGGAAACAGAAGCTGGACACGGCCCCGTGTTGGGTGAACACGGCCCCGTGTTTAGGGTCTGTATCTGGGCGTTTTAATTAAATTTACTGGTCACGTTGAGCACGGGGGCGTGTTCAGTGAGCACGGCCCCGTGTTCAGACTCTGTATCTGGGTATCTACTCTAAAAATATGCAGCACGGGGGCGTGTTCAGCGAGCACGGCCCCGTGTTCAGGTTACTGTAAATGCAAAACTAAACTAAAATGCAGAAAAATGCGCGCGTTTTAAAAAGGTTTTGAAAAACTGATTAGGTCGTCCATTTTAAGCTTTCTTAAAATCCTTGTGTCCCCGGCAGCGGCGCCAAAAACTTGATGTGCGTGAAGTGTGTTATATTTTTGATGAGTATTTAAGCCCCTTTTTACACTTTTAGCCAAGTTTTAAATTTATAAAACACGATATTCACTAACACTAAACACACATATGGGCAAGTGCACCCATCGTGGACGTAGTATAGTGTTGGTAAGATACCGAGGTCGTCCAAGGACACAAGAGCTTTTAATACCGGTTTATCCTCAACGTCTAATCAAATCAAAAAGTGAGAAAAATGTTTTAAACTAAGAAAACTAACTAAATGCTGAAAATAAAAATAAAATAAAAACAGATAGACAAGATGAATCACTTGGATCCGACACGTGTATTAGTATAACCTTTGATTATTTTCGCACTTTTGCACTTGTTTAAGAGATTATCTTAGTTATTGTAGTAGGCCCCTCTTTTGAAGGCGACGTTACCCTCAACCCAGTAGTTTGAGTCAGCAAGGATACAATCCTAAAGGGTCGGATTATTGAAAGATAATGAATTAAGTTATTAATGCAAATTGTGGTAGGCCCCGCTTTTGGCGGTGACGTTACCCTCGGCTAAGTAGTCTGAGTCAGCAGGGATACAGTCCTAAATAGCCGGGTTATAGTATTAATAGTAGCTAACTTATGAGGGGGTCAAAGAGTTTGGATCCCCGCCATCCAATACCTATGGGCATTGAAGGAGATCCTACTAAATTTCACCCAGGTCCCAAGCAGGACCTCTAAACGCTGAACAAGGGCAAGACCCTTACCAAACCGTTCCCTTAAACCCCGACCAGGTAGCCAACATACCTCCATATAGACCGTGGAGATATGAATGGTGAAAATCTTTTATTTTATATAGACAGTAAAATAATGCCAAGACACCACGGACAAACGATAAGGAAAGATCACCTTCAACATAAGTAACTAGTTATTAAAGTCATTAATACAAAACCAAATAAAAAGTGCAAAAGATTAAAAATAAGAAGTATTATACTAAACACTTGTCTTCACCAAGTGATGTAAGAGACTTAGGCAAACATGGCCTTGATTGTCAAGAACTCTTACGATCAATCTTGGATCCCGAGACGACTCACACACTCTACGATGGACAATGGATGATGGTGGTGGATGATGGTGTTATGGTGGTGGTGGGTGGTGGATGAAGTGTGAGAGAGGTGGTGTGCCAAGGGATGAGTTGAAATGAAGCCAAGCACTCCTATTTATAGGCTGAACAGAAGCCTGGGCACGGCCCCGTGTCCGCTGGACACGGCCCCGTGCCCGTCTGACACTCTCTCTCTTCATTAATTGTAATTCGCAATTACAGTAAATGCACCTGTAGCACTCTGACCACGCCCCCGTGTCCGCTGGGCACGGCCCCGTGGTGGGCAATAGAAGCTTCTACCACTTTGTCTTTTGTGCCAGGGCTGACCATCCTGGACACTGCCCCGTGCTCGCTGAGCACGGCCCCGTGTTGAGCTGGACACGCCCCGTGTCCGCTGGACACAGCCCCGTGTTCAGCTGGGCACAGCCCCATGCTCAGCTGGGCACAGCCCCATGCTCAGCTTTCTTCTTGTTTTTGCTTTGGGAGATGCTGTCGAGGAGTCGGGCATGCCACGTTTCTTCCTTTTCTTTGTATTTATGTTGGATTTGGCTGCATTTTTGCTTCTTTTGTTCATTTAAGCTCTTTTAACCCTGAAAATACAAAAGGAAGACAAAAGCACACTTTTTCCAACATTAGTACTTAAAAAGGGTTAGTTTTATGCCTCATTTGATGTAATTTATATGTTGCATTTTACACACATCAGATATCACTTATATTTATCTAATATTAATAAATAACGGTAGAGGATCCTGTAAAAGTGGGACTTTTGTGAGAAGTGTGAGAAATAATTTGGGAATGACAAGTGTCCTTTATCCTAATTAATTCAAAAAGGTATATTAGTAATTTGACATTTTTATCATTTAATTGATTTCCAAGAATAACTGCCAAAAAAAAAAAAAAAACTGGCGATGAGTTTTTTTAGGGTTTGAATCGAATTTTGAATTAGGAGAAATTTTAGGAAACATTATACATCTGATTGTTTTATATTCTTCATCATCTTTTAATCGCAACATCTTTTAATCATACATTGTTCATGGCGTGGTGTTTTAAACATCTGGATACATTGTTCATGGCGTGGTGTTTTAAAAATCTGGAGACATTGACTATGATTCAAGTCATGGTGTTTTATCTGGAGACATTGTTCATGGCGTGGTGTTTTAAACATCTGGAGACATTGTTCATGGCGTGGTATTTTAAACATCTGGAGACATTGACTATGATTCAAGTCATGGTGTTTTATCTGACTTGAATTCCAGATAAAACACCATGAATTGAATCATAGTCAATGTCTCCAGATGTTTAAAACACCACGCCATGAATAATGTCTCCAGATAAAACACCGTGACTTAAATCATAGTCATGGTGTTTTAAAATATGGGAATGTTTTGTATTGATTGTCCAGATAAAACACCATGACTTGAATCATAGTCATGGTGTTTTAAAATCTGAGAATGTTTTGTATTGAATCATAGTCATGTTTTGTATTGAACAATGTCTCCAGATAAAACACTATGATTCAAGTCATGGTGTTTTCTGGATTCCAGATAAAACACCATGACTTTGAATCATAGTCAATTTATCCAGATGTTTTAAAACACCACACCATGAATCTAATTATAGTTCTTCTAAACGTAAAACACCACGCCTTGAATCTTATATAAAACACAGAGGCTTCCAATTTAGATATTGATTATTAATTCCGATTTTTAAGGAAAAATGAGTGAATGTAGGTGTTTTTGGTTGTGTAGGATACGGTTACCATATTTGAAACATTGAAAAAGACACTATTGCCCTTCAATTTTACATAAGGTCCCTCTAATTAAAACACAATTTACATTTTTATACCCTATTGATCTCAGCCATTAGATCAAATATCTAATGATTTAAAACACTTCTTACCCTTCTTACATTTTAGACACTTTCCCTACCCAATAAATAACATCAATTAATGTCACATGACATTTTCTCCTTAAATCATTTAATAATATGATTAATATCTAAGTTTAATATCTAATGAATTATTAATATCTCTTAAACTAATATGAAAAGAATTAATTCACAAATATTAAACTAATCAAATCAAAGAATAATACATAAATTGAAACCATATCGTGTATTATGCAGATAATAAATAAGTTTTTAACAATTAAATAGAGTTTACTCTATTTAAATATAATATATAATAGTTTATTTCAGTTTTACAAAAATAATTTTTTTTACTTTTTTTTTGTAATTTGTGGTGTTGTACCTCATGTATAGAGGTTTTTTTTCATTTCTAACCCAAAACTTTTCTTCTTTTACAATTTAGACCTTTTGTTTTTTTTTTACTTTTAACCCAAACCTTTTCATCTTTTCCAATTTAACCTCAACTCTTTTTTATTTTCAATGTTGGTCCACCATACTTTTCATCTTTTCCAAGTTTTTCGTTTCGTTCTAAATTTTGTGAGTTAACGCACCGCAACGTGCGTTTGGGGTTCAACATTTTTTCGTATATTTTTTCCCGTTTGACTGGCCCGTCGTAACACATCTATTTTTCTCCGTTTGACAAGTTTGTCGCAACGCGCGGGTCCTGGATTGACTTAGTTATTCTTTTCTATGCTTTACGTTTCGGTTTAATTTATCTGCAACGAACGTGCGTAATTCAAAGATTTTACGTCTGCTTTTCACTCGTCGTTATTTTTTTCCGTTTTTATTTATGTTGTCTATGAGCTTTTCCGGTGTTGGCGGTCGCTGACAATGGTAGAGCATTAATACTACTTGACACCGTTTTACGACAACCGCTGCAATACAGGGGCTTAATACAAGTATAATATAAACATATAACTATATATTCTTAGTATAAGAGTATAAATAATAAATGTTAAGGAACCGAATCCAAGTTCCAAACCGTAAAGCAGTCCCCAAACCATCAAATCGTTAAACATTAGTTATAAGGCGTAAACTAGATCGTATATATTTCACGTCATTCAACTTTCTTTTGTTTGAATAGTTTGGTTGTTTATATGGCTTATGAATCACCCCTAATGTTTATACACAATTTTGTTTTCTTTTTTACAAGTTTGAGTATTACAGTTGATTGCAAAGACAATAAGCAAAAGATACATTTTCTTTATGTGTTTGAGGTTATGTTTTTTTTAACATATAACAACGCTAATTTACATCATACCATAATGTTAGAAACATAAACACAACATTTAAGGAGTTTTTGTTGGGAAGTATATATTCCAATTACTCTACCACAACGCATAAGTATGAAACCTTAAAAGGAGGTTGTGATATGTATTGTGTATGAAGCACCTCTACATAAGTACTTTGAGACATCAACAAGGTTTTTGTTCATGATTTGATTTAGTGATTGTCATTATAATAAACCAATGTTACCAACATTAACATTTATGGTGAAATAAAGTATAGTTAGAATGAATTTCCGATTATTGTCTCGCCTTAATCCTCAAACTAAGCAATGTGAAAAAAAGTTCAAATGATGATTCATTTACAAAAGCTTTTGAATAAATTATCAAGTGTATTCACCAACCCAGAGACATTATACATGGTAGTTCCAACTGAACCTCGTAAATGAGATCATGAAAAGTATATCATCTATGGTCATGTGTAGAATCGAAATGAAATTAATGTCAAGAATACCTTTTGAATATAATGTGTATAAAAAAGGATGAAAAACGATGAGTATCAACTAGTCTTAGCCCCCCCCTCTTGCGATGTGGTGGATGCGTATACATTAACACCAAACATAAACCAAGAACGACCATATACAACAACAAAACAGAACCAACCATAACTACAACAAAACATAAACCAAACCAACACAAAGTACAAAAACCAGAGGCAAGTATTGAACCCAAAGGCAGAAACATAACAACATCAAACATATCACTGGTTACAAATTAATAGTATAACAACAAGATTTGAGACACAAAGCAACTCATTTGGATTGCACAAGCTCAGCCTCTGGCTACACGTTACGTGTTTGCTAGTTTCAAGCAAGACCACTGCCAAGCCAAGATACCATCACCTTCGCCTTACTCTCGACACCGTCATCGGAACAACGAAAAACAAACCCAACAGTTTCAAGGTAATTTCTTACATGCAGATTACTTGTCTCATATGACAATTCAATCATCTTCATCAAGTAACAGGGTAAACAAAGACCTAAACTTTCAACCACCACCATCGTCAGAACAACCGAAAATAAAACAACAAACTTTATAAAAGCGTAAAAAGACTTATCAAAGTAAAACATCACATGCAGATAACCACTAAGATGAGTTTTCACTCATCGCCACTGAAGCCAAAACGGTGTAAACACCTCTAATCCAAAATCCCCACCAATAAAGACAACATGCCTCAAAACCCTAACGAATTATGGTGAAATTTTTCCGTTCTCTCTGAAGCGAACATTCAACAAATCTAATGGGATAATATCCCCACACATTTGTTGGAGACGTAGGAAAACGTATGTTTCTTCGTTTAAACACCAAATTATGTAAAAAACAACAAAAATATATAACTAAGGACACAATGTTCACAAAACGCTACACATACAGACAAAATATAGTATTAATTTGTAAACTAAACATGTTTAATGCTTATAGGCTCAGAGAAATGGTTGCGAACGGTTGCTAATCTACAATTATCATGCTCGCCATGCCAATAAAAATTAGCGTCACCGCCTTAAAAAGCAATCTCATAACAACGTGTAAATGATAGCCTTAGAAAACAATGGACAATCATGCTATATACTTATGTATACATTAACCTACATTAACCAACAACATGATACCACATTTATCTTCATCACGACTCGAATTTCATAACACCAAACAGAAACCAATAATGATCGTATACACCAACAACCACAAGACACACTTGCGCCAAAACATAAACCAAACCAACACAAAGTACAACAACCTAAAGCGAGTATTGCACCTAAAGGCAGAAATACAACACCAAAGATGTCAGTGGTTACATATTAATATCATATAAAC
The DNA here is from genome assembly GCF_002127325.2 of Helianthus annuus. Taxonomy (NCBI): domain Eukaryota; kingdom Viridiplantae; phylum Streptophyta; class Magnoliopsida; order Asterales; family Asteraceae; genus Helianthus; species Helianthus annuus. The sequence continues at coordinate 51,270,494 of NC_035438.2, forward strand.
ACCAACATTTGAGACATAAAACAACTCATTAGGGTTGCATAGGCTCATCCGAGACTGCACGCTACGTGTTTGCTACTTTCAAGCAACACAACTGCCAAGCCAAGAGACGATCATCATGGCCTTACGCACGTTAACCCAAAATAGATCAGCAAAGCATCATAGCAATAGTATCAAACTAAAGGTACACATGCAGATTACCTCTTTCCGATGACAACACAACCATCTTCATTGAGAAACATCAAAGTTTTGTAGATAATCGAATACAAAGCCCCACAGTTTCAACAACCACTGTCATCGAAACATCGAAAAAAACCCAAAGTTTCAAATACCATAACCAAAAATATCAAGGTAACTGCTTGCATTCAGATTACCTCTCTCAGATGAGAACACAATCATCATCATTGAGTAACAGGGTAAACAAAGAGCTAAACTTTCAACCACTACCATCATTTAAAAAATGAAAACAAAACCATAAACTTAAAAAAATCAAACCAAAACATCACATGCTAATAACCTCTCAGATGAGATTATACTCATCGTCACCGAAGCCAAAACAGTGTAAACATCGATAACCCAAACACCAACCCCCCCCCCCCCAAGGAGATTTGATAAGAAACATTGCTGGTTCGGAAAACCATAACGGTTAACTACGTAACCGTAAAAGAAACGATAAACAAAACCGTAGTCAAAACGTATAGGGTTAACCCATGTTTAGTTGAAAAATCAGCAACAAAGATAAATGCACACCTTAAAACCATAACGGTTTAACCATAGCCTTAAGCAAATAAAATGAGCAAGAAGACAACGTAACAATGGTTGGCCGGAGAAGATGTCAGATGGGTATCGCCGGAGGAGTGACAGGTAGAGCTGCAAGCGGTGAAAACTACAAATGAGAGGATATGGGCTTCTTTTACAGCGAAACAAGCATACAATACTACAAAGCAATGCACAACACCAATAAGCACAAAACGAAGTCAAGAATAAATTATAACACAATGATGCACAACCATGTGGAGGTGCAGGCAATGAAAACTACAAATGAGGGGATAGGGGGTTCTTTTATGGGGGAAACAAACATACAACACCACAAAGCAATGCACAACACCAATAAGCACATAAAGAAGTCAAACATAAAGTACAACATAGTAATGCACAACCATATTGCAAATTAATACTACATAAATATACGAAGAGCAATGCAAAAATGTAAATGTTTTGGCAATATAAAAATACACGATTCAGGTATACTTTAATTATCTCACAAGCATTTTTGGGACCAACCGATCCACACAAAACATACGTGGATATAAACGGGATATTTGTGGATATAAATGGGATATTTGTGAGAAAATGTAAAATTAAATTGTGCAATATAAAGCCTAACTAGTGGCATCCATTTTCTTCAATGCTAGACGCTTTGTCCTTCTAGTCTGACAATATAAAAGATAAATATTTTGTGTCCAATGGATACTATGAAAACCCACTTATTCGACTTAATTGATATTGAAATTTACATGAAAGCATATGTAAGATTTAAATTTCACGAACCATCTAAGTAAATTATTGAGAACATTATTCAATTCAATTGAAAAAAACAATTACATAATTTAAAAATGATACAAGCATATGTGATACAATCGTTGTAGTTGGGTAGAATACTATATAAACAATGTGTGTTCATATTTTCTATAAAGATGTCTTGATCCGGTTATGCTCCAAATGTTAGTATGTTAGTAACTAAAATATAGGTGGGGCTCTGTGAGAACTTAAAAAAGAGATTAAAAATTAAGGAATTAAATCGCAATGGAAAATAGTGGACATACAAACATGTTACAAATTGAACATCTTAAATATGCAATTTAATGCACCAGAAAACCTTCATAAACAAAATACTCAAAAGATTTTATTTGAAAAAATCACGCTAACCAAGTTTTAAAATCACTTGTTGAAACATACACATTTCAATCCCTAAAAGACAAATGGAAATATTTTGGTCAATAAATACCATATTTTATAAGAATCGGTGCACCAATGTTTCTTACTAGTCATACATGATCCGATATATATTTTCTTTAAGATTGTTGGAAAGATATAACTCGTGTCCAATGAGGATGCAATGCATTGGAATGAGACGAAACCATTTTTCTTTACACTTTAATGTACAAACAATACAAGTGTGTGTAGATATGTATATATCTAACTCATGAAGATAAATTTGGTAAGTTTTGGAGATATATGATATATGTTTGATCTTTATATCAGTCAGTTTCAAACTGGATATTTATTCAAATGGCGGCGGAATCTAAATATATGCCAAAATAAATATTCACATGTTATTTGCAAAATAGTGAAAATGTTATTGTTCTTTTAGATTCGTTCCATCCAGAATTTGACGTGCTTGTTTATCAGGGAACTTTTTTCCTTAACATTTAAGACATCGATTCATTAGATTAGGAAACATTCTCTTAGAGCATGATTAGTACTTGTTAAGGTGATTCAGAGCGTGATTAGTACTTGTTAAGGTGATGAAATAAGTACTTCATTTGTATTTCCTTAGTTTGCGTGTGATTAAAGGGGTGTGGGGGTGCTAACAAAGCAAGAAGGGCGTTGCACACCATTTTGACCTGGGCGTGGATGGGTATTGCCTTTAGGGTAGTTGGTATATTCATAGTGAAAACGGTTAGATAAGTTTAAAATACATCATATTATCTCATTTCTATTTTCACATTCACAACACACCATTACACCCCTTTCATGAGGTAAGTATGGGTACCTCTCTTGCTTAGGTGGCATCGAGGTGTCGTCTAGTAATCTGCACCTTTTTTCACACCCACCCAACCACTACGGATGGCATTAGAGCATCCACAATAGGATGTTTTTTGGTACTTTAGGATGATGTGGAGGAAAGAGATGGTGATGTGGAAGTGAGAGAAGAAAGAAAAATTCTTCCACAAAAATGAGAAAAAACAAGTATGTGAGTGATTATTAAGGAGAGAGGAGAGAGAGTGTGGTCCCATTTTTAGAGGAGAGAGAATTGGTGTGGGAGGGGCAAGTTGGGCAGGAGAGAGAAGATTGTCACCTGATCTCGTTTTTTACACCCCTATTGTGGATGCTCTTAGAGCAATCATAATGGAATCCTCGTCACCATCCATATATTTTACCTAAAATACACATTTATCCCTAAAATTTGTTCACTTTTTAGAAACCCACACACCGATTCCACATATATATTCATAATTAATCAAATAATACATTTTTCTACAAACAACCTTTAAAAAATATAGGATATATGGGATGAATAGTGAACCCACAAATGTGATAGTTTACATTACTTTTCTTCATAATTTGAGATATGAAGATGGGAACTCGAGTGAAAAATAAACAAAACGTTATATTTTTCTTATAATTTCAGTATGATGAAGGGGATGGATACTTGACTGTGAGTGTTCTTAGCCTTAGGTTTACACTTGTACCCCTACTAAGTTTTTATGATATGGTTTTTAACGAGGCATCGAGGGCAGAAATAAATATGTTATTGTAGTTTGACCCTTCTAATTTGTCACACCCTGATTTCCCGGTAGGCCTGGACTTGGGGTTTATACGTAACAAATATATATAGATATTCACAATTAACACAGCAGAAGTCTTTGGATCATAAAAATAATTATTACAAATTACAAGTGTCCAAAGTTTGAAAATATTATACAGAACAAAATGTATAAAGATCCATAGGCAGATCAGATAAGCAAATGATTACATAAACAAACTACTAGGCTTCATGTATGGAGTTGCAAATTCCACTTATGCATTTACCAGGCAGCTTCCAGCTTATTTACGTACCTTTCAACCTGTACTTAGTCTTTTGAAGATATGTCAGTTTACACTCGTAAATACAAATAACCGACACATTTTGAAAATATTTCAAAATTATTTTATGTACACAATGACACATATATTTTCATAAATAACTTGGGATAAACTATTTCTCATGTTATCAGTTTTACGTGCTTGTCAATACATATGGGGTCCGGAAACTATGTCAAGATCATGATTAACCGACACACCACTTTAATACCCTTATTGGGCAGTACCCTTATTGGGCAAACCCGTATTGGGTTATAAAAAATATTTTATTATAGCATTAGCATCTGTCAGGTATATGCCTACACTCCGTGCTTAAGCCGTGACCATTTGCAATTAAATGAACCGAGGATATCTAGAACACGATCACATTAACCCCTAATGTTTAAGTTATCAAGCAATACAAATTAAAACGGTTATTTGAATTCCAGAAACATAGGTCATTGATCCCATGCCCGACCATGCAGTAATAATATACCGTATCCCAAGCCCGTATAGGGAAAATATGTTAAGAGTATTTACCTGGCTTAAGTCTTTACAATCCAAAGAAAAATATATAAGCACAACTGATATAACAAAACAACTAGAAAGGTTGCAATATTATGGACGCCCTTAGTTTGGAATGAATGGTATAATAACCAATTTGAATGTTAACGGGTCCTATTCAAGTCATAAACTTGACCGGTTAACTAATATATAAAGAAAACGGTACGGTACACTAGATTAAGCGATGACCGGATGAATATAGTTAAAACCCTTACAAGTATTATGACTTTTATAATATAGGGTAAACATAATACATTCTAGATTTTGAAAGAAATTTGAAGGACTTGACCCAATTTGGTTAACTTACGTAAACTAAATTACATACGTTAACCGTACGAGCAAAGGTGGTATCGGGTGATCGGATGAGTTAGTATCAAGTTCATTATGCCAAAATATCTTTATTATGTTACCACATCGGTAGGTATTATACATTGTATGATCATTATGACTTAAAAACCAGTTCATGCAAAAAAAGGCAAAATTGGCATTTTTATGGCATAATACATGAACTTGTATAAAACCCGACAACTGATTATGATCAAATAGTATAACCTCAAATGGTTATCCTATATATAAATATGACCATAATGCAACTTCAATTCAATGGCTATCTTAGCTAAATCGAGTCAGAATCGAAAGTCAAAGCAGAAGTGAAACTACTAGACTTTCGGTTGCAAACCGAACTATAAATTGGAATTGACGGGTTGTGTAACACCCCGTGTAATCGAAAGTCAAAGTCAAAGTCAAGATTGAAGTCAAAGGAAGAAATGATTGCTAATTGCGATCTGTCACTCCTTGCTCAACTACAGTTTTGACTTCTTTGACTTGTAGATAGTCTATTTACCTTGTTACGTTAGTTGTATTATGTGGAGTACTTGTTAATAATCGAGGTTTAATCGATATTTATCGCATGTTTTATCGTTTTATCACTTATCGCATCGCAATCGCATTTGCAACCCGAGTTATGCGTTCTGGATATTGTTCTACGTGTGTGTGCCTTTTTGTGTTACTTGTGCATGTTTATTTATGTTTATGTTGTGGTGATTAATCGAAACGCAATCGCAACTCAATCGCAATCGGATCGCAAACGCTAAACGCAAGCTATTTAGGATTATTGTATGTTAGATATGGTAGTTGGGATTAATGGGAAATTCTATCGCATCGCAAAACTCAACGCACGAGACGAAACGCCGAAACTCAGTCGTCGGAGCCACACGATCGAGTGACTGCTCGATCGGATGGTCAACCGATCGGATTGCCATCCGATCGGATTGCCACCCGATCGGACAGCCATCCGATCGGTGACCCACTCGATCCACTGCACCTTCCTTTTTGCGAAACACTATGTGTACCCTCCTGTCACATCATTATGATGTGACAGCTCCTCTCACTCGACCCAGCTGCTCTCAAGCTTCTTTCTCTCGATTTCTCGCGATTCTTGTAAGTTTTCAACCTAAATCTTGTACTTTCTAGATCTACACGCACTCTTACACCTTTCTATCTTTTGAATCTTAACTTTTAACTGTGAAATCACTAGATTTGAGGTGTTCCAGGATGATGTCACCATGGGGTTCTTATGAATTTCATGTTTTGGCTTCAATCCACCAACAACATAGATCTGGACGATTTCCACATGAATAAACAAAGATCTTGTATAGATCTGAACATATTCACGGTGAAAGGGATTGAAAGATGGTTTTTCCGACTTTCTTTCAACTCTTTTACACTCAACGCACTCAAAACCGATAGAATCGGAGCTTGTTCTGATCTTCTACTCCTTCTTAGTGATGTGTTGGTTCAAGATCTGGATTGTACCGAAGAGACAACCGATTCCGGGTTAAACATAAACAACCGTCACGAACTAGTGAACGGGTCGGATCTGGGTGATTCCTATTCGATCGGGTAACTAGGGACATGACGAGGATCTGTTGTTTAGCACGTACGTCTCGACCAGATTGCAAACTATCAAAATTACTAAGTGTCAAGACGATCAGGTCGCTACGACGGATTGCCGTCCGATCAGAATGCCATCCAATCGGATTGCCATCTGATCGGACAGCCACCCGATCGGCTGGCACATGGTCCTATGCTCAAACCGAGTTTTCAACTTTTCAGAGGTTTTGAATATCGAACGGATTACCGTCCGATCGGATTTCCATCCGATCGAACTACCATCCGACCATGTGATGTTTTGATTTCAACACTTAAACGATTTTCAACATGTTCAATGCCTTATTGGTTCCAACGGATTGCCACCCGATCGGTAGACCATTCGATCGAGTGACAACACTGCTGTGAACTTGTTCTCTGAGAAATGCCTCGCCGAACGGATCGTCACTTGATCGAACAACCGTTCGATCGATCGACCGGCCTGGAAGGTAGAGATACTTCTACAGCGAAAACTTCAAAGTACGAACCATCATACACAAACACATCCTCACCAAACGAGATGACAATCCAATCGAATGGCCATCCGATCGGATGTCCATCCGAACGGATTGTCATCCGAACGACTGGCCATCCGATCGGATTGCCATCCGATCGGATTACCATCCGACACTTATCACCCTTTTGCACCGTTTTACGTGCCGCTTATGGTTTATGCTATCGTTAACTATTCAGGCTAATCTCTTCCAGCGCTCCCTTCAATCCAAGATAATGTTTACTTGTTAAGCACGATCTGTGAGTATACTCGATCCCTTTTTGCTTTATGCACTTTTGGGTGTTACATACGTTATCTATATGCAAACACTATTTATACGCTAACCGTTATTGCATGCTACGTGTTATTCGATGAATGCTTGTATATTTTGTTAACACAGTGATTGTTGCCTGACACCTTAGCAACGATAGTACTATAGCTTGGACTCAGCACCTGTCGTGGACAGGGGTTGTTAAGGGCTTTACTTCACGTGTCCCAGTGGGGATATGTGTTATGCATGCTACAACTCGCAGTCACGTCTGTGCATATTTCTCTGTCGATAACCTACTTGTCTTCACTTTATACACGTTATGTGCTGGTTATGCGTAAACGATTTCGAACTCTATTGTATCTATAAAACTTGTATGCTCACCTTTACACCATGTGTATTGACCTCTATTTTAACGTATGTGACAGGTGTTTAGGATGATATCTGCTAGGATGCTTTGCTTGCTTTTCATGGAATCGAGTAGGGTTGAGAGTCTAGAAACAAAGACAATTTATTTTTATTTAAATCTAAGTTGTCGGAACATGTTTTTGTTTGAAGAATATCTATGTCTGTAATAACTAGATTATCTTATGGGTTATGGTATGCGACATAATATTTAAACTATTTGTTAATTTAGTCGTTATGGAATTTCTTTGAACAATCTGTTTCACTCAGTGCCGCGCCCCGTTGTTTCCGCCATCGGTTGGGGTGTGACAGATTGGTATCAGAGCCATAACTATAGGGAATTAGGCAAGACTCGACCTAGGCCGGGTCGATGTCTTAGAAATGACCTAGTCTATAGTTAGGTACCAACATACCGACTTGTGCATACCCTGTAGGGCTTTTGTACGAGCTTTACTTGCTATATCTTGCTATTCTCGCTTACACTATACTATCACAGCACTCGGATTTTTGAAAATGAATAAGTGATTGGGTTGAGATTAGGTGTGAAAACCGTAAACCCTCGACTAAATTGCTTATTCGACCCGCATTTTATCTACAAACAGGAGAATTTGCGTTGAATCAGGAGTGAAATCCGTACTTTAAAACAAATTTTCCCCTTATTTTTTATCAAAACAGGAACGAAGTTGTTAAGTCAGGGGTGAAACCCGAACCTTGACGACTTGTTCCAAACTCTATTTTGGTTTTCAAAACTCTCACCAAAGTCTCGACGAACTCCAACGACTTGAAGTGACCCTGTAACTGGAAGGATGTGTGCCGATCGCCCAAATTCGAAGCAAGAGCACAGTCTTGAAAGTTAAAGTGTATACCAAAAGTCCTTGTGAATAGTCGAACCACTTTGGGTAGTCAACGTCTAACAACCGTAGACAATCCATTCTCGATTTTTATGTGTTTCGATTCTGAGCTCGCAACTGCCAACTCTGATATCCGTCGCTTTTATGTGGTTTTATGTGTTTTATGTGATTTTTATTTGCATATGTGTTTCGATTTTTGATGATTTATTCGCTTTTCGCTCTCGCTTTGATCGACACACGACACGCACTGCACATCTACCTCAAATCGCTGCTACCTGAGGGTAATCGCATGCTATGTTACTCGATGTGTACTCATTAATTGCAATCGCTATTCTCGAATGCTCGCAGAGTTTGAATGATAGGTTTCTGTATTCTGACTGCCTCTTGTACTTCTGTGCTTCTGTGCTTTACGTGCTTACGTGCTCCTACGTGCTTATGTGACTCTGTGTTTACATGTTTATGTGTTACGTGATTGTGTTCCTGAGCTTTAGTAGTATTAGGCGTGTGAGGTGAGATTTGATTATATTGTGTCTGAGTCCTATGGCGATGTCTGTTGCAGACAATGTCGTCATCTGGATCCCGTCACTTGCGCCCTGCTCGCCAAAACCAGAAAGACAAACGCCTTGTTGCTCTCGTCGCTAAACAGATAGCGAAGGTGATTCCTCAGATCGTTAGCGACCTGCACGAGAACGCTAGCAAGTTGTCCGAAGAGTCCAGGACTGATTCTCCCAAAGCTGTCTTTAGCTTCAAGCAGTTCAAAGCTTGCGGCCCGAAAGAATTTACTGGCGAAAATAGACCTACAGCTCTATTTCAATGGTTTGATTCGATCGAGGTCACCCTGCGCCAGAGTGGTTGTCCTGATAATCTCCGCACTCTGAATGCTACCGGTGTCTTCTAGTCCCACGCTTTAGACTGGTGGACGGCCGAGAGAAACAAACGCGGAAATGATGCAGCTTATGGTCTAACGTGGGATGAGTTGAAGGACGTTATGATGGAAGAGTTCTACCCTCCCTATGAGCGCCAAAAGTTGGAGGATGAATTATGGCACATTAAGCAGAAGGATGGTGACAATGCTGCTTTAACTGCTCGCTTCAAGCAGCTCAGCATAATCTGTCCTGATCAAGTCAAGACTCCTGATGTGACGATCAAGAAGTATATTCGAGCCCTACCGGATTGTGTTGCAGACTCTGTGCAAGCTGTGAAACCAGCAACGATCGAGGAAACTTATCTGCTCGCCGCTGAGATAAACGACAAGCGAGTCAAGGCTGGTTTCTGGGACAAAGCCTCGAAGAATCTGCATCAAGCTACCACCGATGCAACTGCTGAAACCGCTGCCGCTCCTCAGTCGTCAAAGTCCTCTCGTCGCAAGAGGAAGAACAACAACTCCAGCAACAAGAACTGTGCTGTCACCACTGCTGCCCCGCTTCAAGTTGTACCACCTCCGCAGCAACCTCAACAGTGATCAACTGCAGCACCAGTTACCCAAGCACCGCCGGCAATATACTGGTCCTCACCCTGCCTGCCCGACATGTACCTATCATCATCCAGTGGGTATCGCCTGCAAATTTTGTGTGCATTGCAACATGTACGGCCACTTCACCGCCAACTGCCGTACAGGTCCTCGACAAGCTACAGCTCCAGCTACTGCTCAACAAGCTCTACTTCCCGCTCCTCAAGGCCAGCAAGCAGCTCTGGCACCCGCGATCAACGCTAGAGTCTGCTTCGCGTGTGGTGATCCCAACAACTTCGCAAACATGTGCCTGAACCGAGTTGTGAAGCAAGAGCCACAACAGCAGCAGCCCCAGCAACAACAACAACAACAACCTTAGCAACAGCAGTAACAAGCCGCCCACGCCCGAACTTTCAACATCAATGTGCGCTAGGCTCAGGCTGACAACAATGTGGTTAATGGTACGTTCCTTGTGAATGGTATTTATGCTTCGTGTTTGTTTGATACTGGAGCCGATAACTGTTTTGTATCGTTTGAATTCGAGAAACTCCTCAATCATAAGCGCTCACATCTCCCCTCAATGTTCGATATTGAAGTTACCACCGGAAGAACCGTCGCTGTCAATTTTGTTCTTCGTGATTGTACTCTCGAAGTCAACAATCACATCTTCCCGATCGACCTTATACCGATGCAGCTCGGTAGTTTTGACACCATAGTACTCTCGAACTCAACAATTCTGTTCTTCATTGCTGGATTATGATTCAACCAAGTTCAATTGATTGAACTTGCTCGTAATATATATTCAATTCAAGATTCCATATGATGGATTGAGGCCATCATATTCGAAATAATCCCAACAAGCGCTTCATTTGCTTTGAACCATAACATGCTTGTTTGGTCTTCGACTTCATTGAATCGTTTCTTTGACCACGATCATCTTGTGGTGGCGTTTTTTTTTCTTTCAAGTTTGAAGCTTGCGCTAATCTCGTTGCTCACATCATGCACAGATTTAATTATTTAATTATTTATTTGTTTATTGATATTAAATCCGCTTTTTCGATTTATTGTATTAAATCAGTCTTAATGCAATTGTGTATTAAGATAATGGTACCCAAGTTCGTGTTAAATATTCCGGTTACCTCTTAATGGTTCTTTCACCATCGAGCGAACATTTTGTGATATTTATAGCTTTTCATCTTCGATCGAAAAACATTATTTATTTGTTTCATTTTCAATCGAAAATCCTATGAGATTTGTTTGAAACAAACAATTAGATTTACTTCGTTGAGCCTTCATTTGATTTCAAACACGGTGATATTTGTTTGCTCACCGCTATTACTGAATTATTTCAATCACTACGACACCTTTTGGTGTCGGTATAAACTTGTAGCTTTGGCTAATCATAATCGAGCGTTTCATGCAAAACACAGGTGATACTTGTTCGATCACCGCCATTATGGAATTATTTCATTCACTACGACACCTTGTGGCGTCAGTGTTGTAACACCCCGTGTTTTCGAATGTCAAAGTCAAAGTCAAAGTCCAAGTCAACTTTGACTTCTTTGACTATTAATGTTATGTTTTAGTTGTATTATGTGGAGTAAGTGTTGTAATCAGCAAGAATCGAAGTAATCGAATGTTTTAATGCGAACCGATCTACGACTGTGAATGATAGGAAGTAACAATGCGATAAAGTTAACTAATCAGTAATCAAACCGATCTAACAATCATCGAACTCGAGACTCGAAGTATGCGAATTTTGGTATTTGTTATACGTGTGTGTGCCTTATGTGTTACTTATGCGTGTTTACTTTATGTTTGGTGGTATTCAAGCAAATCAATCGAAAATCGAATCGAAACTCGAAAAGCAATCAAACTCAATCGAAACCGACATCGAAACGTGAAATATAGATGCTTGTATGTAGATATAGTGGTTGGGATAAAAAAGTAATTTGACTAGGAACTCTATCGTATTCATATCATCGTCCATCGAAATCGAAACGCCGAAAATCATCGCGAAATACTCAAGGTGTGTCGCGGATCGAACAGGAGGCACCCTGATCGAACAGGCCAGCCGATCGGCTAGCATCTTGCCAGCCGATCGAACAGCCCATTCGATCGGAGCTCCTGGCCGATCGGCTGCCACTTTCCCTTTTTGGAAGCCTATAAATAGGGTTGTCCTTGTCTTCATTTCCACTTTTGGAAAGTTCTGACTGGCCAGCTCCTATTCTCCACTTTTCCTCAGATTTCTCTCAACTCCGGTAAGTTTTCACTCTAATTCTTGTACGTTTTTGATCATTGCATGATTCTACACCTTTCTATCTTTCAAATCTTGGATTCTAACCGTGAAATCACCAAGATCTAGGTGTTCTTGGGTGATGTCATCATGGTGTTCTTGAAGAACATCAAACTTTGGCCTCATTCAACCGTGAATGGCTTAGATCTAACCGATTTCCACATAAACAAGTTAAAATCTATCAAAGATCTAAACATCCACAAGTTGTGAAGGATTGAAAGAAGGAATCCCAACTTTCTTTCAACTCTTTTACACTTAATGCCTTCAAACCGGTAGAAACGGAGCCTGAGCCAACCCACCGATCATTCCAATGGTTGGATGGTGATGTGTGCGAGGTGTTATATATTTTTAATGTATATTTAAGCCCTTTTTACACTTTTAGCCAAGTTTTAAATTTATAAAACACGATATTCACTAACACTAAACACACATATGGGCAAGTGCACCCATCGTGGACGTATTATAGTGTTGGTAAGATACCGAGGTCGTCCAAGGACACAAGAGCTTTTAGTACCGGTTTATCCTCAACGTCTAATCAAATCAAAAAGTTAGAAAAGATTTTTAAACTAAGAAAATAAAAACTAACTAAATGCTGAAAAATAAAAATAAAATAAAAACAGATAGACAAGATGAATCACTTGGATCCGACTCGTGTATTAGTATAACCTTTGATTATTTTCGCACTTTTGCACTTGTTTAAGAGATTATCTTAGTTATTGTAGTAGGCCCCTCTTTTGAAGGCGACGTTACCTTCAACCCAGTAGTTTGAGTCAGCAAGGATACAATCCTAAAGGGTTGGATTATTGGAAGATAATGAATTAAGTTATTAATGCAAATTGTGGTAGGCCCCACTTTTGGCGGTGACGTTACCCTCGGCTAAGTAGTCTGAGTCAGCAGGGATACAGTCCTAAATAGCCGGGTTATAGTATTAATAGTAATTAACTTATGAGGGGGTCAAAGAGTTTGGATCCCCGCCATCCAATACCTGTGGGCATTGAAGGAGATCCTACTAAATTTGACCCAGGTCCCTTGCAGGACCTCTAAACGCTGAACAAGGGCAAGACCCTTACCAAACCGTTCCCTTAACCCCCGACCAGGTAGCCAACATACCTCCATATAGACCGTGGAGATATGAATGGTGAAAATCTTTTATTTTATATAGACAGTAAAATAATGCCAAGACACCACAGACAAACGATAAGGAAAGATCACCTTCAACATAAGCAACTAGTTATTAAAGTCATTAATACGAAACCAAATAAAAAGTGCAAAAGATTAAAAATAAAAAGTATTATACTAAACACTTGTCTTCACCAAGTGATGTAAGAGACTTAGGCAAACATGGCCTTGATTGTCAAGAACTCTTACGATCAATCTTGGATCCCGAGACGACTCACACACTCTACGATGGACAATGGATGATGGTGGTAGATGATGGTGTTATGGTGGTGGTGGGTGGTGGATGAAGTGTGAGAGAGGTGGTGTGCCAAGGGATGAGTTGAAATGAAACCAAGCACTCCTATTTATAGGCTGAACAGAAGCCTGGGCACGGCCCCGTGCCCGTCTGACGCTCTCTCTCTTCATTAATTGTAATTCGCAATTACAATAAATGCCCCTGCAGCACTCTGACCACGCCCCCGTGTCCGCTGGGCACGGCCCCGTGGTGGGCAATAGAAGCTTCTACCACTTTGTCTTTTGTGCCAGGGCTCACCATCCTGGACACTGCCCCGTGCTCGCTGAGCACGGCCCCGTGTTGAGCTGGACACTCCCCGTGTCCGCTGGACACAGCCCCGTGTTCAGCTGGGCACAGCCCCATGCTCAGCTGGGCACAGCCCCATGCTCAGCTTTCTTCTTGTTTTTGCTTTGGGAGATGCTGTCGAGGAGTCGGGCATGCCACGTTTCTTCCTTTTCTTTGTATTTATGTTGGATTTGGCTGCATTTTTGCTTCTTTTGTTCATTTAAGCTCTTTTAACCCTGAAAATACAAAAGGAAGACAAAAGCACACTTTTTCCAACATTAGTACTTAAAAAGGGTTAGTTTTATGCCTCATTTGATGTAATTTATATGTTGCATTTTACTCACATCAAATACCCCCACACTTGAATCTTTGTTTGTCCTCAAGCAAAACTCTTTAATATGTGGCTTACACTCCCAAATGGAATGGGTAGAAGAGAAGGTTTTGGGCTTGTCTTGAGTGTCCGGAATCCAAGATCTTTACTGGGTTTTATTTTTATACTATTTACAATCCTATTCGTTATGATTTATTTAGAACGTTTCATAAGATAAATTACTTATTAGGGCATAGCATGCCTTTTTAAAATTTCATTTATATACAAGTTCACATACCTCACGGGGGGATCACTCAACACTCGGCCGAAGGTGTATTTTTAGTGAATCACTCGAGAGCGGCATGGAACTTATTCCTACCATAAGCTTGCCAAGCAATCAATCCTCCACCTTTTTAACTTTATACCTTTGTAAATATCAAGAGGACACTTTTTGGGTGAAGGGTTAGGCTTGGGCTAAAGGTGGGTGGTTGGGTTAGTGGTTAGTAAAAGTGCGAAAAGCGTAAAAAGCGTCGGTTTTCGTAAGACCTTTTTTTGACCTTTTATTTTAATGAAGCAATTTTTTTTCAAACAAAGTTCTTTTTGATAACCTTGTTTGTTTATTTCTTTTGGCTTCATTATTATCATCATTTTTCTCTCTTTTTTTTTGATAAGGAAGTCATAAGAAAAACCGTGCTTTTTACTAAAATAAAGGGTTTAAAATGAAAAAGGGGTTTTGGTGGGAAAAAGGGTGTTTGTTTTGGGTTAAGAAATGAAAAGGTTTAGGCTCAAAGGGGTTAACTAGGGGGATTTTGGGTAGGTGGTAAAAAAAAAGAAAAATAATGGTGTAGAAATAAAAAGGGGTTAGTCCTAATGCCTCCATCATTTACTTACTCGGGTTTAAGTTGGTAAGGACCGGGAATGTATCGTCGTGGCAAGTTCTAGAGTCGTAAGAAACCAAACGGCTATTCACACAAGAAACGAAAAATGAGCATTTAGTTTAAAGATGTATATTTGTATGCTCAATAAAGGCTCAAAACTCACTCTTTGTGGGAATGGGTTTTTATGTGATCAAGTATATATAATCAAATTTTAACTAGATTTGTCATGCCGTTTCATAATTTTCTTATGTTTGTTCTTTTTATCACGACGCTATCGGTTGTAAATTTGTAAAAATATAACCTTTTTAGAACTTGTTATTCCCAAGTTAAACCAAGACAAGTAAAAAAAATGAAAAGTTTTTGAAAAAATTTGGGGTGTTTAGCGGTTCCAATAGAGTTTTATGTAAGGCTTGTAATTAGGACTTGCAAAATTCAAGGTTTTAGCATCCCCCCACACTTAAATTACACATTGTCCTCAATGTGTCCCAAAAATACGTTTTCGGTTGATTAAAATGTGTAAAAGTGGGTTAAAAACAAGATTTTATGGTACTGGGTAGCTGAACACGAGGTGGTGTTCGCTGAGCACGGCCCTGTGTCCAGACTGCCAGTACCAAAAGTAAACAGAAGGCTGGGCACGGGGGCGTGTTCAATGAGCACGGCCCCGTGTCCAGGTACCTGAACTGGGCATTTCTGCAGATTTTTGGGCACGGGGGCGTGTTGGGTTGAGCACGACCCCGTGCTGAACTTGCTGTAATGAAGAAAAATTGTCGAGAGGCTCTGTTTTTGAGCATGGGGTGTTGGTTCAAGCTTCCCTTAGTATCCTTCACCATCCCGAGTGTGTTTTATTCCTACAAATTAAAACTAAACTAGAAAGCATAAAAGTTAAAGTAATCTAAAACTAAGGATAGTTCCGCGGAATGCCTCCATGGTGCGCCACGTTTATAAGGGTCCTTGGCTAGACCCTCCTTATCGGGTGGTTCTGGCTCATCTTCAATTAGGGGGTCATTATTGCCAAAAGGATATTTCATTGAACGCTCAAGATCTATGCTCCTTTTGAATGCCCCTAACTGAAGAGGTAGATTGTTAAATTTCCGGTTTTTCAAAGCTTCATGAGTTTTTACAAAAGGTTTTCCCAAGACTAGAGGAGCGTCATCGAGGATGACACAGTCGGTTGGAATAACCATTTGATTTGTTTGAACCAAGACATCCTCAATTACACCGATTGATTTTATTACTTTCCGGTTGGATAGAAAAATGGGTATTTGAAGTGGAGCGAAATCACTAATACTTAATTTTTCAAAAATGTAGTTAGGCATTATGTTAACACAAAGATCTTTATCAATGGTGATATTACTAATAAATGAATTTTGAAAGAAACATGGAACCGGTGTAATGTTAATTTTAAAAGGATCTTCTTTTATTAGCGAGGTTTGATCATTAGTTAACTTAACACTTACCATTTCTTTGATTTTAGCACTAGTGTTTAACTCTTTTAAAAACTTGGCATGAGGGGTTACTAAACAATGATTTTCGAAAGTAGGTGACAAGAGATTAATTTCTTCAAAATTAGACTCTTCTTGAATTTTAACATTATCGGACTCACCTTTTTCGTTGTTTAACTCATGTGTCGGTTTTTCACTTTCTTGTTCTTCCATTTTTACATTTTCAACTATCTCTACGTTATTATTACAATTTAATTCTTCTCTTGCGCGGGACTCCTCTTCCCTTGCGCGAGATTCTTTTATGCAACGTTCGATAGTTTTAATGTGTTCTAATATCCTATTGGTCACTTCGGTGAGAGAAAAAGAATTGGGATCCTCGAAGCTTGATGTAACGCCCTGCTTTTTCATACTTTCCATAATTAGAAAGCTCGCCTTGTAATGCTATTTTTGGAAATCTTGTATTATTGTAGTCGTCTTTTCGTTGTAAAATCCGAGACTTGGATCATAAATAAAATTCGTATTTCTTTAAATTCGCCATCTACATATTCATACATGTTCATACGTTGGAATTCATTGTACATCGAATCCTTATTTGTAATTCATACTTATACGATACTTATTCACGATGCATGTCCATGCTTGTCCTCAAATTGTTACCTAAAAACCCCTAATAATATGCTTATTTATACAACGGTTAATCATCTAATATGTGACATATACTTGTCACTTACAAACATGTTACATACTTGTACATTACACTTTTTACCTAGTTAAATCATGTTTTATTTCATATTTCACCTTGTTACAAGTTAGGGGAAACATTGTTGCATATTATTACACAACTTAATTAACAAAATTACTCATTATAATGTTTTAAAAGAATAAAAAAATAAAGAAATATGGCAGCCCCAATTCAGCAAAATTCAGCCCCATATAGTTGGGCTTTGTGGGCTAGTTTCAAGGTGTAACCCCTTCTAAACACTTCCAAAGCGCAACCCATTGAAACCCTAATCCTTCCCCCTATAAATACCACTTATAACCAGCCTCCCTACCACTTTTGCAACACTAAAAACTCTCAAAACATCCTCCAAACCGTAGCTGAAAGCAAGGGTTCGAGCAGATTGACACCCCTTCACGAAAATGAGCATAACTCACTCATTTCTTAACGAAATCACTTGATTCTTTTTCCTACTTACTTGGATAATCATGGGGTTCGATTCCTAGACTTCTCCTTGGAGAAATCAGACCTGGAAATGCCCCGAAATCGTCCATAAACTTTCTGTTTGTTTTTATGTTCATCAAAAACTTGTTTAAACCTATGTAACTTGTGTTCAACACATCTCATACCTATGTCCTAATGCTTACAACTTATCCCATGGTTGGTTAAGCTTAAAAACAAGGTTGAGACATTTAAAATCAGAGGATTAAACCTCATAAACTTGGTGTTTTGTTTAGGGGTTCAACCCACAAATCATGTCAAACATAGCCTCTGATACATGAGTGATTATGGAACGACTTGGGTTGTCCTACATACAATCCTCACATGATTTGATGATTTCTCTATAGTTAGGTTGTTTATGTTATTGTGCAAATCCTAGTCCGTGACCCTCCTTGGTTGTTGTTACACCAAGTGAAGTGGTGAACATTCAAGGGGTTCCTAAATGGAAGCATGTCCTTCCTACCCCATACATGACATCTATGATAATACGAGGTGCCTAAATGAAGATCCTAATCTTCTACCTCCTACTTGAATTATTGGACTAAATAATATGTAGTACCTAACCTAAGTATATATATACACTCATTCGAACCTTTGATGTTGAACTTGTGTTTATATGTTAAAGTAGTAGAACATCACCTAAGACCTAAACCTTGTTGTGATTCTTATGGGTGTTCAACTCATGAAAACATTATCATAACCCTTGTGGTTACCAAGTGTCATACAAGGGTTAAGTGTTGAAGATGATTATTTTCACATGCTATTCTCATATCTTACTTTTATGTTGTTTTAAATACCGAATCTCGACTCTAAGCATACTAAAACTTTAACCCTACACATTCAACTTTCTAACCCCATCAACTTCGTCACATTGGATAATCGGAAAGCATATGCAAATTTGTGAGTATACTCGCAACCCCCTTTTTATGTTTACCACTTTTTGGGGTGTAACATGTTTTACTATTAAACTACACTTAAACTTATTCTTTATGCAATGCACAAAACAATCGTTATACATGAATACTATGTTATGATACTTGATGCTTACGTGGACCATACTTATGTGATATGTTTTAGTCATTAGCTCTCACGAGCCTCCCTTCGACATGTATAGCGCTATAGGAGTAACGCACCGCCCCCCTTAAACTTGGGTCATGTTGAATTAATTAAACTTACTTGCGTAAACAGAGGTTGGCTAGAAATATTGCATGCCACGATAGGTTGATCTCGTATAAACTAAGTTGCCATGTGGATTCATTTTAAACTTTTATACTTATACTTATACTTATGCTTAAACTTGTATACTCGCCTTTGCTTTTGCATTGAACTTTATTTTAAACATGTTACAGGTTGAGGATGATGATGCTATGAAATGAAGTAGCGTTGATGCCTAGATACACATATAGACGTTTAGGTTTAATCGTTGTATCAATTTTGATTATGTTGTATTCTAATTCCTTTGAACTTGACGTTATTTGATTTCTTTGTAACGTTGACAAATGAATTATGAAATGAAATCGATTTATTAAATATTGTCACAAATAGCGTTATGATGTCTCTAGCAATCTTCACACTTCGTCTCATCCCGATGTTTCCGCCATTGGTTGGGGTGTGACAGATTGGTATCAGAGCCATAACTATAGGGAATTAGGAAAAGTAGGAATGCTTTAACCTAGTCTATAGTTCTAGAGCCTTATTCGTACGTTTTACTAAAAACTACTTGCATGCTATCTTATTTGCTTTTATTTATTCTCTTGATCTTGTAAGCATATGTGTCACTTATGCGTTAACACTTAAGATGCTATACTTATTTTTATTATGTGTTAATACCTGTTTCATCGTCTTATCCTTTATGTGTGTTCTTGACATACTTTTTATGCATTAATATTCGTTTCATCATTTCACTTTTATTGTGATATTCTTGACATGTTATACTTGTTTGTTTAATCTTTAATATACACTTTTCCTCACGCGTTTTACTCGACTATTCTAAATCCGACAACACACATATTGCACAAACGAGACGAGTCCACCAAAATAGGCGTGAAACCCACAATTTGGTGAATGACTCTCAATCCTTCTACCTTTCTTTTTACACGGAATTCACCACCAAGTTAGGAGTGAAATCCTCACCTTGATGGAGAAATTCGAATTTCAAATTCTAGTGGACCCTCGTCAACACGTCGAAATTAAATTTTGACCCGACGAGTACCAACCACACTTAGGATACGAAATCGTCAAGTTAGGGGTGAAACCCGCACCTTGTCGACTAGTTCCACTCCTTGGCATTTTTTTTTCATAAATCCCGCCAAGTCTCGAAATTTCGATTGATTTGGGACATGTAGTAACCGGAAGGGTAAATACCGTTAACCGACTTGTCGGCGAGAGTATTTTACCTATTAGGCCAAAGCATGCTCCTCAAATTCAAAAGACTTTTCGACCACTTTGGTTAGTCAAAGTTCCGTTTTGGAACACTCCAAACTTTGGTCAAACATGTGTTTCTATTGTTCATTTTATACGATGCAATCTTTCAACCTCGAGTTTACCTTTGATTTCTCTTTTCACACGCACAACATATCGAACCTTTTCGATACATTTATATATGCATGATTTTCATATAATTTAAATTCATATTCCTTGTAACAACTAGTGGAGAGGTATCATCGAGATTGGAGTGATTTCCTTACCTTGACGATTAACTCCACTCCCCTTTTCTTAAAAACGACCTCACCAACGAGTTAGGGGTGATTCCCTTACCTAGGTGATCGTTACCAAAACGTCTCTTCAAAATATCTTATTATGCAAACTCGATCATATTTTATACCCAAATTGTTTATCATTATTCAAAATACCCACTTATACCAATTTCAAAATACATTGATTTGTCAAAACGTACTCAATTCATATACACGAGATTCTTAATCATGTCTTAAAACATTTTATTACGCAAACTTCAAAACCTTACGAAATGCTACCTATCAATTTAATCGGCCCAATGAAACTCTTGCCCATGAACTTCGTATTCGACTTAATCACTAAAACTTGCTCACATTATATCGTCATACTAGAGACTTCCATTCTTAATTGAAACCAAACCAACCTTTCTCAATTACCTATAGGATCTTATAGATATTATGAGATCGTTTTACCAAAGAATATTTCCAACATCAACGAACCATTTGTCAAAACCCTTTAAAATGAACACTAAGACCTTTGATAAATCCCTTTTCCAAGGATCAACGTATTCACAAAAACTCCAAAATTTCTTGTTTTGATGAAACGAACTTACCTTTTTCTACACCTATTTTTCAAAACACGTGGGCAAGAAGACTCCATGGGGACCGACCATCTTCGGATTTCGTAAACTGTTTTAAAACAAAGGTAGCATTTCCATTCATTACAAAATACGATATGCATGACCAATAAGTACTTTATATCCTCTTACATATGCAAACTATATTCTACCTTTCAAACCAAGCTCAATCTAAATTTGATTCAATAAACTCAACGTTTCGTTTAAACAACTATACATACATATTATCGTACACATTTTGGTCGATACCTCGCGATAACATCATTTATATCATTCGTATTTACGTACTCGACCTTTTGAATGTTTATTACACTTAGATCCGTGATGTCCCAACGAACACTATATACGCAATATTTATTTTTCATGCCTACACCTATGTTCATACGTTTTATGGTTGTACTCATACACATACTACTTATACGTTTTACGCTTCTGCTTGTACACATACTACTTACACATTTTATGTTTATGCTCATACATACATGCGTATTCATACTTAAACTTATGCTCATACTTTCATCCTTACTCATGATTCATACATTCGTACCTATACGCGAGCGTAACCTGAGGGATTCGCTTGCGTGGGTCCCACACATACTTAAACATGGACTTGCTTATATACTATATTCTTGTACGTACACATTCTAAACTTTTTTATGTATACCCCGATGCATACACAACTAGTACAAGCTATGCGGATCATGCGACGATCAAAATAGTCACGGGTGCACACGGGATTATAGTGATAGGCGTATGAGAACCATAGAGTGTGCTACTGCGTATGGTAATACACGGAACGTAACATGACACCGAAGACGAAACGGACGTAACATGGTCAAAACATCGTGGATACGCCGCTGGTACTTCCTATATATAAGTGTTTTCACCATGTTACCAAAATTTCGTAAAACGTGCCATGGGAAATTCAGTGTTTTACAGACCTCTTGGACCTAATACAAGCTTTAAGCAACTCACAAACACATTATGTCCGATTATCCATGACGAGACTTCATACTTAACATGCTACTTTCATCTATCTAATGCCCATATCATTCGTATACTTGCGTTCATTTAGCGTCAATTGTTCGCCCCATGCTCCTATTTCCTTCCTTTCATACGAACCTCGTTCACAATCAAGCTCGTTTAAGCATTCAAATCCTAACTTATCTTATTACCCTTAGAACTTTCTAATTGTTAGCCATTACAAATCGTTTTACCTATACCTGTTTACCCCTGCTTATGCCTCAAACCCATTTCGGCTCGACAAATCATTTTACAAACTTATCTTTATCTTCCCAAAATCTCGTACTTTTCAAAACGTTTCAAAATCTCAAGTCTCGAACTGTTACCAAAACTCTTTAAATCTACCTCTTAAATAAATTTCGGGACGAAATTTCCTAAAGGAGGGGAGACTTTCATACTTTCCATAATTAGAAAGCTCGCCTTGTAATGCTATTTTTGGAAATCTTGTATTATTGTAGTCGTCTTTTCGTTGTAAAATCCGAGACTTGGATCATAAATAAAATTCGTATTTCTTTAAATTCGCCATCTACATATTCATACATGTTCATACGTTGGAATTCATTGTACATCGAATCCTTATTTGTAATTCATACTTATACGATACTTATTCACGATGCATGTCCATGCTTGTCCTCAAATTGTTACCTAAAAACCCCTAATAATATGCTTATTTATACAACGGTTAATCATCTGATATGTGACATATACTTGTCACTTACAAACATGTTACATACTTGTACATTACACTTTTTACCTAGTTAAATCATGTTTTATTTCATATTTCACCTTGTTACAAGTTAGGGGAAACATTGTTGCATATTATTACACAACTTAATTAACAAAATTACTCATTATAATGTTTTAAAAGAATAAAAAAATAAAGAAATATGGCAGCCCCAATTCAGCAAAATTCAGCCCCATATAGTTGGGCTTTGTGGGCTAGTTTCAAGGTGTAACCCCTTCTAAACACTTCCAAAGCCCAACCCATTGAAACCCTAATCCTTCCCCTATAAATATCACTTATAACCAGCCTCCCTACCACTTTTGCAACACTAAAAACTCTCAAAACATCCTCCAAACCGTAGCTGAAAGCAAGGGTTCGAGCAGATTGACACCCCTTCACGAAAATGAGCATAACTCACTCATTTCTTAACGAAATCACTTGATTCTTTTTCCTATTTACTTGGATAATCATGGGGTTCGATTCCTAGACTTCTCCTTGGAGAAATCAGACCTGGAAATGCCCCGAAATCGTCCATAAACTTTCTGTTTGTTTTTATGTTCATCAAAAACTTGTTTAAACCTATGTAACTTGTGTTCAACACATCTCATACCTATGTCCTAATGCTTACAACTTATCCCATGGTTGGTTAAGCTTAAAAACAAGGTTGAGACATTTAAAATCAGAGGATTAAACCTCATAAACTTGGTGTTTTGTTTAGGGTTTCAACCCACAAATCATGTCAAACATAGCCTTTGATACATGAGTGATTATGGAACGACTTGGGTTGTCCTACATACAATCCTCACATGATTTGATGATTTCTCTATAGTTAGGTTGTTTATGTTATTGTGCAAATCCTAGTTCGTGACCCTCCTTGGTTGTTGTTACACCAAGTGAAGTGGTGAACATTCAAGGGGTTCCTAAATGGAAGCATGTCCTTCCTACCCCATACATGACATCTATGATAATACGAGGTGCCTAAATGAAGATCCTAATCTTCTACCTCCTACTTGAATTATTGGACTAAATAATATGTAGTACCTAACCTAAGTATATATATACACTCATTCGAACCTTTGATGTTGAACTTGTGTTTATATGTTAAAGTAGTAGAACATCACCTAAGACCTAAACCTTGTTGTGATTCTTATGGGTGTTCAACTCATGAAAACATTATCATAACCCTTGTGGTTACCAAGTGTCATACAAGGGTTAACTGTTGAAGATGATTATTTTCACATGCTATTCTCATATCTTACTTTTATGTTGTTTTAAATACCGAATCTCGACTCTAAGCATACTAAAACTTTAACCCTACACATTCAACTTTCTAACCCCATCAACTTCGTCACATTGGATAATCGGAAAGCATATGCAAATTTGTGAGTATACTCGCAACCCCCTTTTTTATGTTTTCCACTTTTTGGGGTGTAACATGTTTTACTATTAAACTACACTTAAACTTATTCTTTATGCAATGCACAAAACAATCGTTATACATGAATACTATGTTATGATACTTGATGCTTACGTGGACCATACTTATGTGATATGTTTTAGTCATTAGCTCTCACGAGCCTCCCTTCGACATGTATAGCGCTATAGGAGTAACGCACCGCCCCCTTAAACTTGGGTCATGTTGAATTAATTAAACTTACTTGCGTAACTTGGCTAGAAATATTGCATGCCACGATAGGTTGATCTCGTATAAACTAAGTTGCCATGTGGATTCGTTTTAAACTTTTATACTTATACTTATACTTATGCTTAAACTTGTATACTCGCCTTTGCTTTTGCATTGAACTTTATTTTAAACATGTTACAGGTTGAGGATGATGATGCTATGAAATGAAGTAGCGTTGATGCCTAGATACACATATAGACGTTTAGGTTTAATCGTTGTATCAATTTTGATTATGTTGTATTCTAATTCCTTTGAACTTGACGTTATTTGATTTCTTTGTAACGTTGACAAATGAATAATGAAATGAAATCGGTTTATTAAATATTGTCACAAATAGCGTTATGATGTCTCTAGCAATCTTCACACTTCGTCTCATCCCGATGTTTCCGCCATTGGTTGGGGTGTGACACTTGAATCCGGTTGTTCGATCCTTGGCTCCCCATAGTACTCATATGAAGTAGATGGTTCACACCATTGTTCTTCATTGTAAGTATATGATGGATAAGGGTCGAAACTTTGTTCTTCATAGTACCCATATGAGGTGGGTTGTTCACGCCATGGTTCCTCATAATAAGAGTATGAAGATGGTGGCTCATATCTTGAATCTTCAAAGTATGAGTATGAAGGTTCATACCTTGGTTCATCAAAATATGAGTATGAGGGAGGAGGTTCATACCTTTGGTCTTCATCGGATGTGTATGAAGTTGATGGCTCGTACCTGGGCTCCTCATAATGGTTGTATGAATCGGATGGTTGATATGAGTTACTATATTGAACCGAGTGTGTGTTACGACAATTAGTGCAATAATTACCCCTATAATCATCCTCATCATAGGTGTAGTTGTAACCTCCTGAGTATTGATCCATAAGAATCACTCAGCAGACCACAACTGAGTCTCGGGACCAGAAAACAAAAATAAAGACGGAAACAGAAGCTGGACACGGCCCCGTGTCTGGTGAACACGGCCCCGTGTTCAGGGTCTGTATCTGGGCGTTTTGTCACGGCCCCCGTACCCGGTTTGACCCGGTCCAGGAGCCGCGGGACAGAAAATCCCGTGGTATTTATTTTTACAGCGGAAGTCTTAACAGGATCGTTTTAAAATTTGAAAAATGCCCGAGTATTATTTATTTATACTTTAGGATAAACCCCGTAAATATCATAATTTCATTATTTTACAAACATGTTTTATTTATTTATTTGAGCCACCACTTCAAGCTTGATAGTGCTCCGTAGCACGTATACTTAATTCAGTAGGTCACCTGAAACATGTTGTAAAAAGGTTTTGTCAGCGGGGAAATACTGAGTGAATCATTCATTTTGATAAAATGACACATAGTTATAAATTACAGCATAAGAGCGATTACTATGGCAGTATCTTAATTAATATCTGGTCTTGCCACCCGTGTGACGATGGTCATACCACTATTGGGTCCAGTCACCCAATTAGTGACGTTTTGTCACTGTTAGGTCTTATTAGCCTAACCACTGTTAGGGCTTATTGCCTAACTGTGAGAAATTAGTAATGTGCACAATACCCCACTAACCAGCGGTCAAGATAACCACGACTTAATCCCTGTAATTATAACATTTCGAAAATAATTTGGAGTATTATAAAACATTTGATAAAAAGAGAATGACTCACATTGCAGATTTAACGGGCAAGGTATAAGCCTACTGATTAGCCTTGATTTAACATAATATAGTAATAATGCACACACAATAGGTTAGTAACTAATTCAACAGTTACGTCAATTCACGAGATCAAACCCTCACAATGATTAACAAGTGCAATACTTAATAGTTCAATCGGATTCACAACGAATAACAGAGCATAGTCCGAATTCGAACAACACTCAACTATTCAAGTCGAAATCACGACGAATAATCAAAGTATTAGCTCAATTTGAGCAGCACTTAGACAATCGTTGGATAGTTATAATCGATCGGACGTTGAATCGTAATAGCGATCGAGTTATTACCCTGATTGCGGCAGCACCTCGTGATTGTGTGTGTTTAATTGTAGTATTACAGCTCTAATTTGACGTACACAGAACTTCTGAGCGTCGTTTTAACTTCCCAGATCGAGTCCCAAAGTCGGCTATTTATAGCCAAAATTTGGCCTTGCTTACGGACCGTAAGCCTGATCCCTTACGGTCCGTAAGGGATACCTAAATGTCCTAGACTTGCCATGCACGGGAGTAGCTTGGATGAGTCAAGAATTTTAACCAATCAGAGGTTAACAACGTTTTTTAATAGATAAACATCCAATTAGGGTTTACCCCCCTTGAGTTTTAGGGGCCCTGATCCTAATTCCGATTGTCCTGAAAATTTTAGGGCTAGTGCAGAATTAATTGGGTGTCTCAATTAGGGTTTTCTTATTGACTAATTATCGTCCTAATTATTGATTTTAGTGACAGTTGTTACACGTTTTAATTAAGGTTACTGGTCACGTTGAGCACGGGGGCGTGTTCGATGAGCACGGCCCCGTGTTCAGACTCTGTATCTGGGTATCTAACTAAAAATATGCAGCACGGGGGCGTGTTCAGTGAGCACGGCCCCGTGTTCAGGCTACTGTAAATGCAAACTAAACTAAAATGCAGAAAAATGTGCGCGCGTTTTAAAAAGGTTTTGAAAAACTGATTAGGCCGTTGATTTTAAGCTTTCTTAAAATCCTTGTGTCCCCGGCAACGGCGCCAAAAACTTGATGTGTGCGAGGTGTTATATATTTTTAATGTATATTTAAGCCCTTTTTACACTTTTAGCCAAGTTTTAAATTTATAAAACACGATATTCACTAACACTAAACACACATATGGGCAAGTGCACCCATCGTGGACGTAGTATAGTGTTGGTAAGATACCGAGGTCGTCCAAGGACACAAGAGCTTTTAATACCGGTTTATCCTCAACGTCTAATCAAATCAAAAAGTGAGAAAAATGTTTTAAACTAAGAAAACTAACTAAATGCTGAAAATAAAAATAAAATAAAAACAGATAGACAAGATGAATCACTTGGATCTGACTCATGTATTAGTATAACCTTTGATTATTTTCGCACTTTTGCACTTGTTTAAGAGATTATCTTAGTTATTGTAGTAGGCCCCTCTTTTGAAGGCGACGTTACCCTCAACCCAGTAGTTTGAGTCAGCAAGGATACAATCCTAAAGGGTTGGATTATTGGAAGATAATGAATTAAGTTATTAATGCAAATTGTGGTAGGCCCCGCTTTTGGCGGTGACGTTACCCTCGGCTAAGTAGTCTGAGTCAGCAGGGATACAGTCCTAAATAGCCGGGTTATAGTATTAATAGTAGTTAACTTATGAGGGGGTCAAAGAGTTTGGATCCCCGCCATCCAATACCTATGGGCATTGAAGGAGATCCTACTAAATTTGACCCAGGTCCCTTGCAGGACCTCTAAACGCTGAACAAGGGCAAGACCCTTACCAAACCGTTCCCTTAACCCCCGACCAGGTAGCCAACATACCTCCATATAGACCGTGGAGATATGAGTGGTGAAAATCTTTTATTTTATATAGACAGTAAAATAATGCCAAGACACCACGGACAAACGATAAGGAAAGATCACCTTCAACATAAGCAACTAGTTATTAAAGTCATTAATACAAAACCAAATAAAAAGTGCAAAAGATTAAAAATAAAAAGTATTATACTAAACACTTGTCTTCACCAAGTGATGTAAGAGACTTAGGCAAACATGGCCTTGATTGTCAAGAACTCTTACGATCAATCTTGGATCCCGAGACGACTCACACACTCTACGATGGACAATGGATGATGGTGGTGGATGATGGTGTTATGGTGGTGGTGGGTGGTGGATGAAGTGTGAGAGAGGTGGTGTGCCAAGGGATGAGTTGAAATGAAACCAAGCACTCCTATTTATAGGCTGAACAGAAGCCTGGGCACGGCCCCGTGCCCGTCTGACGCTCTCTCTCTTCATTAATTGTAATTCGCAATTACAATAAATGCACCTGCAGCACTCTGACCATGCCCCCGTGTCCGCTGGGCACGGCCCTGTGGTGGGCAATAGAAGCTTCTACCACTTTGTCTTTTGTGCCAGGGCTCACCATCCTGGACACTGCCCCGTGCTCGCTGAGCACGGCCCCGTGTTGAGCTGGACACGCCCCGTGTCCGCTGGACACAGCCCCGTGTTCAGCTGGGCACAGCCCCATGCTCAACTGGGCACAGCCCCATGCTCAGCTTTCTTCTTGTTTTTGCTTTGGGAGATGCTGTCGAGGAGTCGGGCATGCCACGTTTCTTCCTTTTCTTTGTATTTATGTTGGATTTGGCTGCATTTTTGCTTCTTTTGTTCATTTAAGCTCTTTTAACCCTGAAAATACAAAAGGAAGACAAACGCACACTTTTTCCAACATTAGTACTTAAAAAGGGTTAGTTTTATGCCTCATTTGATGTAATTTATATGTTGCATTTTACTCACATCAATGGTTCGAGATTCGGGTTCTATCTACGAGGTTCACCGACAGTGGGTTAAACTCTAAGCCGACGTTCCGAACCGCTCAACGGACGGATTTGGGTGATTCCTGTCCGAGCCGGAGAGACGAGTAAGAACGAAGGTATCATAGTTCAACCTGTTATCAAGCTACCTCGATATAATGACATGTAACCAAACGGCCAAGTGTTAGACGAAAGGCCGACCAGGTCAGTGATGTTGGCCGAACGGCTAGGCTGTTCGAACAGCCCAGCCGATCGGACATACCAGCCGATCGACTGGGCCAGCCGGTCGGCTAGCACATGGTCCCACACTTAAAATTTCATGGAGCATAGCATCGAGGAAGAGATGTTCGATCGAACTACGTTTGGTGAACATTACTCTTCGGATCATGAGATACTACCCTTCAACACTTAATCGTTTTCACAACTCGTTCGTAGTAGGGAATGCCAGCCGATCGAACAGTCTGTTCGATCTAGTGACATTCTGTTGAGAACCATTTCAAAAGTTCCCAGCCGATCGATTAAGCCGGCCGATCGAACGGACCATTCGATCGATCGACCTGAAAGGTAAGGACATTTTGGTGTTCTCATATACTACAACAAAAACTTCAAAAGTTCAAATCCCCAAACACAAACACACTAGAGGAAGAAACAATCCACTCGAATGGCCCAGCCGATCGAGCCTACCGGCCGATCGGACAGGACTGCCCAAGCGGATATACCAGCCGATCGAACAGACCGTCCAATCGAACCTGCCGCTCGATCGACCAGTCCATTCGATCCTTTCACACTTGTCTTATTTTCCACGTTACTCATTGTTGTGCTATCGAACTATTCAGGATAACCCTACTCTCAGCGCTCCCTTCAATCCATAACCAATCACTGTGAGTATACTCGATCCCTTTTTGCTTTTAGCACTTTTGGGTGTTACATACGTTACCTATCAAATCACAATCAAACACAAACTATTTGGATGCTAACCGATTGCATGTGCTACTTGACTAAATGAATGCTGTTTATTATGTTTACACATGGAGTGCTATCTACCTGCCTTAGCATCATAGTACTATAGTTTGGACTCAGCACCCGTTCACACGGGGGTTGTTAAGGACAATTACTTGCATGGATTACGGTGGTAATCATGTATTGCGAACCGTCTCGGACGGTCAACCCGCAGTCGTTGGTATCGATGGTCCCATGTCGATAATTAACATGCTTCGTTTTCCTCTGTGTACGTGCTGGTTATGCGTAAACTATTCGAACTCTATATGCTATTATCAAACTTGTATGCTCACCTTTACATTTTATGTATTGACTTTATTTTAACGTATGTGACAGGTGCTTAAGTTGCTAGGATGCTTAGGCGCGTGGTGATGAAATCGAGGCTAGGGAGTCTAGAAATAATAAACAATTGCCTGTAATAAAAATCTGAGTTGTCGGAACAGAATTACTTGTTTAGTTATTATCTGTAATAATATGTTTGTTTATTCGGGATACGGTATGGGACGTATCTTTAACCGAATTATATGAATAGTTGTTATGGAAACTTCTGGACAATCTGTTTCGCTCAGTGCCACACCCCGATGATTCCTCCATCGGTTGGGGTGTGACAAGTGTAAACTTGTAGCTTGTGCTAATCGTGATCGATTGTGTAGGATCGTGTTTTGACCCGAACGAGTCGTTCAGAGGCGTTCTCCTATGTTTCAGGTGCGGAATAACAAGAAACGTAGGTAGAAATAGCTTGTTCTTCACTTTAATCTACTGTTTTATTGATTTGACAATGTTTACAGCTTAAACGTCACACCGGCAGCACTTCGGTATGGAAAACACAAAGTTACAAATGAGATCCACTTATGTGGTATTTATAGTACCAGTAGGTCCCCACATATGAACATGTCCGTATAAGCGGACCTGAACTGTTAGGTTCCCACATACGGCATGTCCGTATAAGCGGACCTGAACTGTTAGGTTCCCACATACGACATGTCCGTATAAGCGGACCTGACACATAAGCGGACCTCCTATGTCCGTATAAGCGGACCTACTCTCTAAAACACATAAACTCTCCAGTTTTCTCGTAAAACGCGCCCTAATCTATACAATACAGTGAATAACATGATCCAAGACGAAATCAACAGATGAAGTGCACCAACAGACTCCCCCTCAGATGTTGATGGAGTCGTTCATCAAGTCTTTGGCAACTTCATGTCTGTACTTCTTCAGTCTTAATCAGTCTTTGGGCTTCTCTCACTTATTTTGGTCTCGAACTAAGATGTAGTCGACAGACAACTGCACCAACAGATTGTTCTATGCAAAACTATATACGCTCTTTGTTTGACGAATCATTTAAATAGTCTTAGTGCAATTATGTATTAAGACGATGATACACCAGGTTCGGTTGTATTTCATTTCGGTGTATCCTTGCAACTCAACAATGACAACACGTTTATTTTGTCTTATTCATTTACTGAGTCAATAGTTAACAAATTATTTCACGATTCTATCCATTTGAGATTATTGATTCTGAGCTTCAACTATATAACAACCAACGCAAGATTCTGTTGGTAGTAAATTCTGTTGTTTCAAAAATTGACTTGCAGTTTGTGAACGTTCATTTGAAATTCCATTGGTTGAATTTCCTCTTTTGTTGAACCCAGTAAACCTAGTCACATTGGTAATAATATACAACACCTCGTCCACTTGACATCGATTTCTAGAACAAACTCAGTTAAACCGTTGGGTTCTTATTGATGCAAAATGTCTTTACACTCACGTAATCCGAATAAGTCTTGATTCGATTACGTGGTCATTAAACTTGGTATTATTCGGACTTACCTGCGAACAACACAACTCTGAGGAGATAACATAGAATAAATTTCGAGGACGAAATTTCTGCCACAGGGGGAGAATGTGACAACCGGTAATTAACGTCTTCTAATTCCGCGATTAGCGAACGTTTACGGTGACAATTAATAGTGTTTAAGGCATGACCTCATTAGGCTTTTGTAATGCCTAGGAACCCCTATACGAGTTTACAGTACGCGAATGATAATCTACGGAGAAAACTGCGTAACGATAAACGATAACGAACTGATAACGTACAAAATGCTGACAACGCCGACAAATACGAAATTTATACATATAACTTATAGCTATGAATGTGGTTTTGCGAAATATTATCTTTACGAGCGATACAAAGCGCAAATGTGAACGAAAAACGCGGAAACAGTAACGCGCCGACAATCAACGACGAAACGGAAGAACCAGACTCGAATTTCCGTCTCGATATTAATATATTATGATATATTTAGCTTTGTTTTTAAATTTTATTACCCGTAGTTGAAATCGGATCGAAAAGCGGGTTAGAAACGACAGACGACACATTTTACGCGTTTTTAACGCAACCGACAAAAAATACACGTCCAACAACGATATAAGACACAATTTTAAGCGTTTTGACACTAAAACTTTATTTTACGATAATTTACGATGAGCGGGTGTAAAAACGAATTCGTAGGAGTAACGGGTCACTAAAAACACGGGAAGTGGGCTTGTGGGCCCTGGGCCCAAGCCCACTAATGAAAACCTAGCTATAAAACACTTGTGAAAACCCTACTTCTCCATTTGATTAGCCGCTACTTCATTTTATCCCCTCTCCCTGTCTGCTAAGACATAAACACATACAAATGCATAAAGACTTCGTCTCTTCAAAACCCATTCAAGTTGTAACATTCATCTGCCTCAAACACTTTCAACCTCAGCCATACCCCCCTTCTCAGCCTCTCTCCTCACCACTCACGGCCGATGATCGGAGCCGGTTAACTGACCGGTGGTGGATTGTTTCTAGCAGACGACCCTCCCTCTCCCACTTGTAGATCTGAAGCAAAATTAAAGCCGCAGCACATGACGACAGCACCGCCGCCGTCTGAAGAGTGGCGGTGGACAATAGTGGTGCCTTGCCGGTAAGTTGGGTTTCGTTTTCAGCGAGAACGGTGGTTCTATTTTCTTTCTCTAAGAAATTTTGATTTTTTTTTTCTAAATCAAAGTTCTCTGTTTAGTCGGGTTACATTTCAGTGGTGGCAGTGGTTCTGCACAGCGGCTCAAGACAGATGACAGAGAACTGTCGCTGATATTCGCTAATTTACACATATTTTAGTCCCCCGTTTTACCCCCATTTTATGCGTTTTCGGCCGTAAAACCGTCATTTGGATACTTAATTATCTACATTTTTGTTTACAGGCCTAAAACAGCATACCAGACAAGATGATAGCGAAAACGAGGACTTTCCGGACAAAACGACAAGGCTGCAAAGAATCTGTTGGAAAAACTGACCTGGGCGTTTGGCACGGTCATGCGGCCATATGCACGACCGTGCATATCCGATGACCCATGAAGACCAGCGGTGAACGAGGGTGCAACTCCGAGATAAAGGCCAAACCCGAAACGGCACGGTCGTTCCAGTGAAGAACGGTCGTGCGGTTCCGAGATCAAACATAACATCGGAACTGAACGACCAAGGAACCAAGCGTGCAACTCAGACCTCGGTAAGGAACGCCCGTGCCAAATGTGGAACGCCCGTGCGTGACCGAAGACCAGTCAACGATCTGTGACGTCATGCAGTATGGTGGCCCACCACCAATAATGCTTAAAGTGCACGGTCGTGCGATCGGGAGAACGGCCGTGCATCTTCGAAAAAGCATTTAAACAGAACAGAACCATTTTAGTAGTAACTCTGGACATTTTGGGAGCTCTGCAGGCGATTTTGAGGCTCCGAAGGCTGCTGCTTTCACTCGGATTCAAGCCACATTGCCCGGTTTTGCTCATTTACTATCCAGATTCTCATTCTTATGCTTGTTTATGGTTTGGTTTCTCAAATCTTTCCATAATTTTGTTATGTTTCAAGCATCTAGACTGATTATTATGTATTAATGTAAGCCTTTGCGCAAAAACACAAGAATCCCTTGCTTGATTATAGCTATTAGTATGTCAATCTATGTTTGTAATGACATTTTGAAGTGTTTCTATGATTATCTTTGATGATTAGTTTGCAACCTTGTTATTGATATTGATTTCTTGATTATAAGTAATTGTGTTGGATGATTGGTGCTTGGTTAGGTAAGATAGTTGAAAAATGAAGCTTATTTAATCATGTATTAGTAAACTTTTAATTTGGTTAACTAGCTTAACTTGGTTAAAATGTGGGCACCATGATACTCTAACGGGTTAGTGGTTTAATAAAATGTAATTATTGTTAATCAAGAAATCTTGCCTTCACGGAAGGACTCTAACGGGTTAGATGGTGTTGTTACGAATTCTTGCCATGATTTGTTAGCTTAGTTAGTAGTTTCGGCCAAAATTGCTATCTTGGTGAATTTATGTGCAAGATTTGTAAAATGAACTCGGTTGTGATTTAATCTAGTTTATGCTTGTCTCGGTGGTTGCATTGTGTTTATCGGTGTTGCTTTCCTTGATTAAGTGAGGTTAGAAAACTCCTAACGGATGACTAACTTATTTTTAGGAGATTTTTGTAGACATTTATCAATTGCACGTTAAAGAACAATTTTAGGTGGTTAAAGTGTGTTTATCGTTTTAACTTTCCGAATGATTGTCATGTTAGGATTCCCGAAAGGGATACTAATTGTCTTAAAATGGAAAATTGACCGAATGCTTCTAGTGCGAAAACTGACTTAGTTGACATGCTTTGGTTGTGTATTAAGCAAGGCTATTTATATATAATCTACTATGTTTTATAAGTATTTATTTATGCTTACTTTAGATTAATTAAAACCAAAACAACGTATGTTTTTACCGGTAATTTAGTGACAAAGGTCTAGTATTATTTCTCCGCCCATTTCCGTGGATCGATACTTGGTTCTTACCGATACTTTACTACATATATGACGGGGTACACTTGCCCTTTCGTGTGTGTTTTGATGTAAAAGTAATAATCACTTTTATAAATTTAAAACCAATTCGTGTGTAATTTCATTGTAAAAATATGTGTAGTCACGCACGTACCAGTCGCCGGCAACATTGGGGCCAGCCGGCGACAACGACAGTGGTGGTGGTTCCATCTCGGGTCAGACGTAGTTCGGGTCCACTTTGGGTGAGCTCACGAGAAAACAAAGTTTCGGCTTCGGGCTATATTCAAGTTTTGGTTCGGTAAGGGGAACACTACTCGTTTCAGATTTTGTTCATGAACGGTTCGGGATGATGATTTAATGTTGTTGAATGTGTTGAAGGGTTGCAGTTGTTGAATGTTCCTGTTCGGAGAACCGGGTTGTAATTGTTCGGTTCATATGAATTTTTGGGTTCACATCGGGTTAGTTCGCGCGCGGTGCAGATTCGCTTTGGGTTCAGGCTAAGCGGGTCAACCCAGTCAACATATCGGGTTGACTGGTCAAATTCGGTCAACATCTGGTCAACGGTCCGAATTTCAGGGTTCGGGTCAACTGGTCAACTGGTTCGGGTCGGTCAACAGCTTCGGTTCGGGTCAAGCGGCTTCGGGTCAGACTCAGTTCGGTTGACTCGGTCAAACCGAGTCAACTCGGTCAAACCTGGTCAACACAGTGAGTTGACCCGGTCAACTCAGTCCACGTTTCGACGACTCGATGAGAGTTTTGGTAACAGTTTTAAGTCGTAATTACGTTAGTTTAGATTTCTATTATAGTTATACGCGACCGAGCTCGACCCGATTAGTTTACGCTTATACGTTAGTGAATTGTTACATTTTTGGCGAAATTGACGAAACTTATGTACATATATATTGCGTGAGTTGATTGAATTGTGAATTTTGACAAAATAACGACAACTTGAGTTGTCGGGTTATTCCAAAAACAGAGGAAACTCTGTCCGATTTTTTATAAATATCTGAAAAAAACGACACGCGATTTTATAAAATAAATATGAAAGTTGTTTGTTTTTGGAGACGATTTACAAATTGCAAAACAAAGTGTAACGTTTCAACAAACTTAATTCACAAGTCAACGAAGACTCAAAAACTTTCATAAAATAGATATAACTATTTATATTTATTTCGAACGCCCACAACTCGGAAGTTTCTATAAAATAAGTATAATTGTGTATATTTATTTCAAACGTCGTTATACCTATAACTTTTATAAATTGAATATAATTGTTATATTTATTTAAGATGTCATTGACTCGTATACTTTTATAAAAATAAATATAATAATTTATATTTATTTCAAACTTTTAATCGAAGTACGACACCTTTCCGCAAGATTCATAACAAACGATGTCATTAACCGACTCGATTCGATAACGAGCTGTATATATATTTATTACGCCTTACGAAAACGACGAAGAGTTGTATTATTATTTCATCTACGCCTTCTATTCGCGACGAATAACACAATTTCGTAAGTATATCTGTGTATATATATATATATATATATATATATATATATATATATATATATATAGGTAAAGAGTATGGTACAAATCTCCTTATCGTACATTATGTACGCGCTACCCACAGCCATACACGTGTCCTGATTCAATTTAAGTAAATAAGGGTATATCAGACATTCTATTCCAACGTTAATCATGGAATTCCGTCAACTATAAGCAGATATGGAGTTCGTTTCGTAACCGTCCCATTTAATTATTCTTCGTATCAATTCGATTTGTAGGGTTTTTGATTGATTCCTTATAGAACCGCGATTTCCGAAAATGCTTGATTCGTCATTTAGGATTCGTCAATAGTTTTATTAGGTTGAGTTCTGGGTTTTATTTGATTTGAAGCTTTTTATTTTATTTTATTTTATTAGATTGTAATGAGGGGTTGAAGATAAGTGTTTCTAGTTTTACTTGTTGTGTTACTATATCGCATGTGTTGTTTTGATATATCGTATGTGATGTTTTAACATAATCCAACTAGTTAAGAATGGATCCGTTGTATAATTTCGCATGTTTAAAAATAGACATTTCGCACACAATGAAGTTTAATATATAATTTCGCATGTTTAAATTCGAGACTTCGCAAACCTTAAAGTATTTATCAACTGTAGCTATTTATTTCGCACTATTATTTTTATTTTTGCACACTGTGTTTCAATAATTGAAATCAAATAATTCAGTTCAATAATTGATTTCAGTAATTCATATCAGTAATTTTTCTTTTATTATATATGTTATGTTTTTATCACTATTGCAAACATCCAATTAAAAAATGGCAGATCTACCAACATCCTCTTCTTCTGAACCAAGTATCAAGCAGGTTTTGAGGAAACGGATTCAGCAACAAATTCAAGAGGATCAATCATGTCAAGAGATGTTGGAGGCCAACATTTCTCGTGTAACAGAAAACATGAAGAGAGGACAAGAAATTCTGAACTTGCTATCTCAGATGCAAGTGAGTAGTCTTAAAGAAATTGTTGTTATGTTTATGGTGGATTTGGGTGAGAGGGATGAGAAACAGTTGAAAGAGTTGGCTGGTGCAATAACTGTATTAAGATGCTTGATGAAGATGAAAATGGAGTTTCTTTCATCTTTTGAATGAACTTTTGTTTATTTTTGGTGCATGTTCCAATAAATTTGCATCTTGTGTTATGTAATGGACTTGTATTTCGCAAATTTTAATAATTCAATGTCAAACATGCGATTTCAAACATAACACATGCGAAATAAAAACACAAATGCCAATTTAAAAACACCAATATATACGAAATTAAAAACACTAACAAGTTTAAATATGTAACATAAATCCATCATCAATGTAGTTTACTTTGGCTTTCCAAAATATGTACTCATCCTATCTGGGATTATCTTATCCAAATCCTTCATATACCTCTCTTTGTCTGGCCTTTTATCGAAAGCATTGGCCTTTTTAATTATTTCTTGACGATGCATATTGTGTCCTGATAGAATGATTTTACTGAGATATCTGTGCCTTAGGAGATGAAGTTGTAAATTCTGTCTGTTGTTTACTTCATCTTCTTTCACAAATCCAGTCACCCATGGTTTTTGGTCTCCTTTGTACGTTTCCATGTGACGCATCGTAAACACTCCACAATCTACGCCATTATTCTTCGTCCTCCAATCCATTTCTTTTTTTTCTATAACTGAGCTTGCAAGTTCTTTTATAGCCAGTGTTGGTTTTAAAGACTTTTCTAGGTATAAAACCAATACCCTTCTCTGTAACATAGCAACATTGTGTTAGTAGCTTTTTACATAAAACATAAAATGTATATGAATAAGTTTTTCTATTACCAGTGTGTCTGGAAGCCCCTTGTATCTGACCTTAAACTCTTGTTCAGTTGTTGAATTGTCAATCAGCTCAATTTTGCCGGATTTCAAGTTGAAGCACAAGACATAGAAGTGGTCACCTTGAAGTACCGGAATAAACACCATGTCAACCGAATCAAGTTTTTTTACCTCATATCTCAGTAATATGTCTTCAAAATTTGAGGCGAATATTTTTAGTCATTGGTTGTCTGTGTATTTCTCCTCGTCGTAAAAGATATCCGGCTGTATGTTATGTAATTAGAGTCAAAGCCATGCAAACAATGGATTTTTTTCACATGCGAATAGTGTATATACCACATGCGAAATTACAACAGTATGAGAAATGCAAACAATGGTTTTTTTCACATGCGAATAGTATATATAACACATGCGAAATTACAACAGTATGAAAATGTTTCACAGGAAAATTTTCTTCTATGATACATGCGATTTAGATATAACTAGCGTGCGAAATCATTTAATATGCATTTACTGTTAGAATTTCAAATGACAAAATGTATATGAAAACATACCATCATTGTGCTAAACAAGAAGAGTCTGTATGGTGATGCTTTTCTATCCCTCTTCTTCTCTTCAAGGTTTAGAATATCTACAAATGCATCTATCCCTTTCGATGCTATGTATTGATCCCTGTAGAAGCTTTCAAATACAGCTTTGAATGTTGCAACCTCAGTTTTTGATCGGTAAAATTCTTCTCTGCCAGTCATAAAATAAATAATTAGTATTTGTTGTGTGTATATTTTTTAGATGTTTGTTAGTTGATATAAGTATTTTTACTTACTGCATGTCTGCAAATGTAGCAAATGTATAGCGGATCACACTCAATTCTTGATTCAAGAGTACTTCGAGCATGTTTACCACTCTGTTGCAGTAAGGGGAACAAAATTTGTCTCCAAGCTCTGCACATCTTTTCTCAGCTCGGATTTTGGCTTATTCTATTGTCTTATAAAGTAGTTCATTTAACCCTTTTGGAATAACTTGTTTTGGAACTTGCTTTGGCTTTGAGTTTTTTCTCCCCTTAGTTGGTTTTTTTTCTTTATCTTCTTCCAAGCTGGGTCCCAGGCTCAAAACCAACTCAACTGAATGCAATTCCTCAGCCGTTACCTGAGGGCATTCAACTTCCTTTTCCTTCTCAACTTCAAGTTCCATATCGGGTTGTTGAGGGTCTTTTTCTGGCACTTTTTCTTGAACTTTTTGTTGAATGTTTTGTGTAGATTCTGGCAAGTTCACTGTTCTTCGATAACAGTTTCGTTTTCACCAGTTTCTGCATGCCAGAGTAATTTAAGAAATACAATAATTTGTGATGTTTAATTTTTCTCGTAACATAAAGTGCTTTCTTACCCTTGGCAGGTGTTTGGTAAGCGTATACACCCGGTTCCACAGTTTGAATGTTTGCAATAAGGGTGTCTGTGACTCCTCCATCATCTGGTTGCAGTATAGCTATAGATACAAATTATTTAATTTAATACAGTAGAATCAAAATCGCAGGGGTATACATGACATCGTGTGCGAAATCAAATTTGAAGGGTTTTGACAGAATCGCATGTGTTTCTTTAGGTTTCGCATGTGCATAAAATTTAGTGAATTTTTACATGATTTCGCATGTGTTAATATTGAATTCGCATGTTTTTACCTTCTGATTCCATTTG
The DNA here is from genome assembly GCF_002127325.2 of Helianthus annuus. Taxonomy (NCBI): domain Eukaryota; kingdom Viridiplantae; phylum Streptophyta; class Magnoliopsida; order Asterales; family Asteraceae; genus Helianthus; species Helianthus annuus. The sequence goes on from NC_035438.2 coordinate 51,310,313, forward strand.
TACCAAAACAGTGGATATTACTTTTTGAGCTTCTTCATCCTCTCTACCTTCTTCGTTTGTAGTAACTTCATGATAAACTTCACAAGCTGGATTTTCAGGTTCTTGATGAACAGGAGAGGCTGCAGTTTCATGCTCTTGAACCGAATCAGGAGGCACACAAATGGGATTATTCTGAAGAGTCTCATCCCACTCCTTACAAGCCTTCATAATCTCCGGATTCCAAAAACACTTAGTTTTTGCTTCTGAAACTAAGTTGTTCATCACTTGAACATCTTGAACCATTTTAAGGTATTTTTTGACATTTGCATTCATTTTTTTCAACAGATTCTGTAATATTTTTTGAGTTAAGATACTATCAATCTAGAAGTTAAATATAACTGATTAAGTTAAATTAATATTTGTTTGCGCTTACCTTTTTGTTGGCTCTCGAAGCCTCTAGTTCTTGTTCGTGGGCTGTGTCGTAGAATACCGATGGTGAAAGTTGAGCAGGAGTGTTGCAATAATCCATCATTTTCTATGTCTGTGTTCCAACTCCAAACTCAAGGTTCAACTGAGACATTTCATGGATTTCAAAACTGAAATCCATGAAATCATCAATGTTCTCGTTATCTTTTGGCTCTTCCCCGGTTTCTTTGTTTTGTACTGCACGCGCAGTCCTTCTTTTGTAGCTTATTGTGGTGTCAACCGGTGGTCGTAGTGTATAATCATCCGTCGAAGAACCCTCTTCTTCTTCATTTTTTCTTCATTTTCTTCTTCTTCTTCATTCTCACTTGATATCCATAGAGGTCCGTTATCCGAAATATGATCTCCGACTTTATCAATATCCGAAGATGTGATATAACGAATAACCGGTATCTCCACGGCTTTCTCAAACATGTTAAGCCTTTTGTTGTACTCATACGTGTATAGAAGCTGTATAAATCGCAAGATCATTTAATTATATAACAAAACAAACTAGTATTTCGAATATGTTGTTAAATGTAGTAATGTATACCGTAAGAAAGGCAACAGGTCCCACGAACTGTATTTTATAGTTCTTCTAGCCCGCTCGTGTACGACGCAAGGTGTCGAGTAGATATGAGCACCAATCTAGATTCTGTATTTCCTCAACATCTTCTACACCAAGCAAACATCTATCATTTGCAAGCGTTACCTTTGTAATTTCTGCAAAGAAGGTCATCCAGTATACAAGGAAATTTAATTTAAACAGACTCCCTCCGTCTCTTTGATTTTCCATTAATTAAGCCATGGGTAATTCTCGTGTTCCCCCCCCCCCCCCCACTGGCGGATGAATGTATCCCTGACAGCATTTCCTGGTTCTTGACTTTTTTCAATTTTCTCCTGCTTTTTGACTTTTCTCTTATCGGCTATTATTTCAACCTTCTTTGGACCCTTTGGTATTCCAAATACTTCGTAAACTGTCTCCGATGTTATTTTTATTTGGTGTTTTCCTACGTTTAGCGTATCGAACTTCTCGTCAAAGTTTCTGGCTAGCCAATATGCCAATCGTGTCGAAATATGGTTGATATTGATATCCAGAATAGCTCCAAATCCCATATCCCTCACATCATCAATCTGTTTTTTTGAAAATCTTCTCACAGTATCCATATATGAGTTAGGTTGGCATCTCAGCAGTATTGCTTCATTGCTGTATTTGAAGAACTCCCTATGTTCTGTTTTATGTGGTTTAACTTTTTCTGAATGTTTTTTTTCTGTATCTTTGATTTCCTCTCATCTTTTTTCTTTTTTGTGGGTGGCTTAACAAAGTCATCCTCTTCAGTACTTTCAACTATCATTCTCTTTCTATTCTTGTTAATTTTTATCAGAGTTGATATTGGCCCTTCAAAGTCATCATTAGATTCTATTTCTACAAAATCGCATGCTATAGTAAAAAACAATTACAAAATCGCATTTATCAGTTAATCATGTACACTAAGTCATCAATTCGCATGTGTTAGGTATCAATTCGCATGTGTTAGTTATGAATTCGCATATATGAGTTATGAATTCGCATTTGTTACTTAAGCATTACCAAAAATAGTCAATCTTTATAAATCATAAACACTAAAACTAACTTATCATATGAAATCGCATGTGCCTTTATATCAATTCGCAAGTTCAATCTAAGCTAAAAAAGCGTTCAACAAACAATATTTTATCATATGAAATCGCAAATGTCATACAAAACCCTCACAAAACCCTATATGATATCGCACATCTATCAGGTATCATTAAGAAAACTGGATAATAATGCAAAACCTAATAAATAACAAATACCAGTCATAAACCCTAGCAAAATTTGTAGTTGCGAACAATATGTAATCTTATAAAACTATATGTTTCAGTTAAAAGGTTAATAAACAAACAAAATCACATTTGACTATAAACCCCTGTGTATTCCACTATAAATTCACAAATGTCAATCGATACCTGGATTCATCTTCTTCGCTTGTGGTCTGTCGTTGTTTGCTTTGCTTCGTTTCTCAATAATCATGAATCCTAGTTGAAATGGCAACGGAGAGTAGCAGGGAACTTTTGGAGAAGGAGAATGCAATGTTTGATTTTGGGTTTACGGTATGATTGTGAGTTATTGTGTGCTGATTATCAGGGTTTTGATCTCGCAATGGACGATTTTAACCTTGGCGGTTTCTTTTATTAATTTTAATTTGATTTATTTAATAGTTAAACACACGCTTTAAATGAGATGATCCGACGGTTGTTGTTGTAGCATACATAATGTACAATTAGTGTATTTGTATGTTAACCGACCTCTATAATATATATATATATATATATATATATATATATATATAGCCCAAATCATTCAAAAACTAAGTCGTTTCCGAGACTTAGTTTTATCCCGATTAAATGGGATCAAATAACCATAGATTGGTTATTCTAAGTCAAGATAACACTACCTTAGGGTCGTTTAGCTAACGATTCGGTAGAGCTCGGACACGTAGTTTAACTACGTCGTTTTATTAGAAAACTCATAAGTGTTCCTTCGTAGGAATGTCGTAGTTGCACGCTAGCAAAATACACGTTCTTGGAACAACCCTACGGAATCACGCTAAGCTAGCATTGCACAGGAATATCCTGGTGAGTTCATAACCCCCACTTTTTCTAGTTTTACATTTTTACAAATGTTTTCGGGGGGGGGGGGGGAAAGACATGCAAGTTTTGCAAAAATAAACAACTTTTCAATGAACGAAAACTCATATTTCTAAACCGTGTTGCGAATGGATTTCAAAGAATTTAAATGGTTTACGAACGATTTAGAATAAACATACAGGTTATACAAAACACACGCGTATTTACGAAACGTGCATGATTTTCATGACTAGAGACTTTGGAATGTCCTAGTTACAATAACGGGACTGGGTTGGTCTGCGTACGCAAAACGAGACAACCCAGTGGGTTCATGTTCCCCCCTTTTCTTTTTAACGTCTCGGTTTTATAACTCTCGAGGGGAAATACATGTTACTTGGTATGGTTAAGCTACGGAATGAATTAGTAGATCACGTGCGAATAGGCTGATACTTAAAGCACCATTAATCTTGTTTAAGACCACGGAACAAAGGGGGTAGATCTATCAGGTACAGGGCGAGCCCCACTCACGAGTCCTTGTGTGACCACATGGAGTTTCCCTTGTTACCCTCGTCGGGTGGACCGGTACTAAATCGCTTACGGGTTGGTGGTGTAACACCTCGAAAATTTACGTCCATTAATGCATTGACACGTGTCATAAGATTCTGGTATGTGAAAACAAACTTTAGAGGGACTAAAGTTGACAAACGGTGAAAACTATGGAACGTAAGGGTCCAAAGTGTCAACAATGGATAAATAGCCTCTATGATAACCCTACATAATGTTTATAACCTTAAACGGATGGATCATGGATCATACGAAGCGGGAAATGCACGAAAGTGAGGAATTTCAAACTATAGGGGCCAAAAGTGTCAACATGTTGAATTTATACCTCTGAGTGAACTTTTGGCAGACCCGAAGCTTTGTAATGCTAAAATATACTCACTAGAATATGTGGTAAAAATTTCATGAAGTTTCGTTATCGTATGAGAAAGTTATGGCCAAAACCGTACTTGAGGGGTTAAAAGCGTCAACGTCGAATTTCATGACTTTTCGGTTGAGCGCAAAGTTAACCAAGGACATTACCATGTTGGTAAATGTCCCAAGGTTCTTAAAAACCAAGTTTGAGGGTTTACGAGTCAAAATAAATAGCCGAAACCTCGCGTGCGAAGACAGGGACCAAAACTGCAACATTTGATGAATGTTTGGACCTGCAGACCCCCAGGCGGCCCGCCTGGGCTGCCTTAAGCGGGCCGCATGGCCTGCCCAGTATCAGAAAATCGCGAATTTTGCATTTTGGGTCAGTTTTGTGAGTTGAGAACAGCTGGTTTCACCTCCCAAATGCACCAATTGGATTACATGCAAGGTAGGACACCTGGGGCTCTCTCATAACCTCTGAAACACCCTTAAATTCAGATCAAAAGCTTCACAATTGAGTTCTTGAGTAGAAAACAAGAACACTTGAAACTTCAAAAATTCACAAGAGGTAATCTGGAGCTTTCTGGGCAGCAAGGCAACCTCATAGTGATTCCTAAGCTTCATTAGGACTCTTGTAAGCATTCATATCATTCTATAATTCGTTCTAGCTTTGATTATTAGCCAAAAGTCAATCCGTTGTTCATATAGTTTGACTTTTCGATTAAACGAGTTTGGCTCTGTCATTTCTCAAATTGAAACCACTTATAAGTTGGTATTTATGTGGGAAACAAACCCTCAAAAGGGTATTCTCTGATTCCCACTCTAAGCATGCTAATTGTCGAGTCAAAGTTGTTCTAAAAAAGTCAACAGGAAATGTTTTTGCGAAATATAGTATAAATGGTAATGTATATGACATGCAATCAGTTTGATCATCAAAAATAACTTATAATGAATATAAGAATGTGTTTTATCATAATCAACTCGACAATCTTTGGTATAAACTCGGATCGGAACCGAAAGTCCTATAAAACGACTTTTTCGTAGACTATCGATTCGGATCCGTGCATGCATGTTTGAGATCTGTGTTAGAGTTTATTTTTGACCATTTTTATTTTAGTTTAACTCTCTGGAATTTTTACAACTTGAGTCTATGCTTAACCGATTCATATGCATGTTTCCGATTATGCTTAAAAGTTGACTATTTTGCCCTTTTTGATATAAAACGTGATTTTTGGAAAAGTGAAAGAGTAGAAATCTTTATTACTAATTTATAAACTTGCACCGAAAATTTGAGATCAGTTGGAGGTCCAGATTTTGAGTTATGGTCGATATCGTAAAACTATAGCTTTATATTAAATAAACGGCGCATTTAGCGTATAACCTATTTAAGGCCACTTTTTGATATAAAACTTTTTACCCACTGATGATATATAATATTTTGGGATTTTTGATGATTTTTATTTAATTTTTGGCTGATCGTATCATAGGTCGCTAGGTTGATTCGGTTAATGCCGGTTTTGACCGTTTAAGCCATAAAATGAGTTTTATAAATCCTTTTGACCCCAAACCTTTTTCTACTGATGTATTTAGTATATTTTCATATAATAACAGTAAGTATAAGATTTTGATCTCAGATTTCCAGTTTTGACATCTTTAGCCCTTGTGAAATTACTAAAATACCCCTACGGTGCATAGTTTGACTTTAAATGATAAGTTTTGAATACGGGTCATACTCTACTGTTATAATATATCAAATGAAGTATAATTACTGTATAAATCAGACCCGTAACCCAGATTTCCAATTTAACTCTTTTATAATCTTTTAAATGACCAAAATGCCCTTATAAGGCATAAATTGAGTTTAAATCTATTCGGGGCATAATAGAACATAACTTACTGATATTATATCATATTTAAAGCATATTATCTCAGGAAACTTGCATATGACTCTTTTGGCTACCCGTATCGCTCTTTTAGCGTTCGGTTCGGTTTATGTAACTAGTTTGCATAAATTGACCGAAACGGGTCAAACGTTATCCTTTTTGTCTCAAAATCCAGAATGTGTTTAGTATACCCATATTATACAAGTATTCAAACTTGTCGGGTCTAAATCACATTCTATCCGGTCTTCGCTTAATCGTGCGCTTGAACCGTATATTTCCTTAAAACTAATCGGTCTAAGTTTAGGCTTAATTAAAGACCCGTTAGTATTCTAATTGGTTATTTATACCATCGTTCCAGACTAGAGCCTTCCGGTAAATTGTACCTACGCTTACTTAAGTGAATACGGCTGAGTTATTATAATTCTTGCTATTTAAGACAGGAGCTAGCTCAGGTAAATACTCTTAAGTTATTTTCCCTATTACGGGCTTGGGATACGGTAATATAAATACCGCATGGTCAGGTATGGGATTCGAAGACCAATGAGTCGGGAAATCCAAATAACCTGTTTTAATTCGTATTGCTTGACTGAAACATTGGGGGTTAATGCGACCGTGTCCTGGATATCCTTGACTCATTAAATGCAATGGCCACGACCTAAGCACGGGGTGTAGGCATACACCTGACAGATGCTTTATGCTTATTAATCAATTATACCCAATAAGGGATTCCCAATAAGGGAATAGTGGTGTGTCGGTTAATCTTGAACCGGCATAGGACCGGGCCCCGTATGTAGAGCAAGTTATGTAAAACTGATAACATGAGATATAGTTTGTCCCAAGTATAAAAGATTAATCTTGCCTTGTGCATTTTAATCAAGTGTCAAAATAGTTTTGTGCCTTGTGCGCCTAAACCAATTTTCATAAACTCTTTTCAAATGAGTCAGTTGAGTGTATTTACCAGTGAAAACTGACGTATTTTCCAAAGTCTAAGTGACAGGTACAAGTACGTAATAGACTGGAAGCTGCTCAGGGCGTTAATAAGGAATCTTGCAAGTTCTAGGCGCCTAAAGTCTGTTGAACAACATTTAAGTTTTAAGATCCGCTTGTGGATCCTCTACTTTCCGTTGTAATACTTGATATTACTTTATATTCGGATTGTAATATATTTATCTTTTGCTTCCGCTGTGCATTTATAAGTTGTGTAGTTTGACTATGATGTTATCAACTACGTCACGATACCCCACACCGGGCCCACCGGTGACACGTGGAGATTGGGGTGTGACAGGTGGCTTCCTATGTCGACACACATATTAATGTCCTAGCTACACATTAATGATCAGCATGTTCATTGACGCTTTACATACCGGATTTCGACACCTAAACTTTCAAATGTCTTTAAGATTCATTTGACACAAACTCACAAATACATGGATTTACAAACATTGGTAACGTTTTCAACTTATGTACAAGTAAGAGGACGAGTTGGTCCTGCTTACAAAGACTCTCGTGGGCTAGACTCACAACTTTGATATATCATGTCGAGAAAATGATTTTACTATATTTTCTCAACAACTTTTAAACCGGTTATCAAAAAGATTTGTTTTAAATCTTTTCCAAAACAAACTATGAACTCGCTCAACTTTATGTTGACTTTTTCGCATGTTCTTTCTCAGGTGGCATTTTTTTTCAAAACTATGGAACGGTTGGAATAGGAGAACCCATGGGAATTCGAGTACTTAGCGGCGTTCATTTCCTAGAAGTCTTAGCTTTGCTTCTGCTGTGCAATGAAGATACCAGTCCAGTCACGCCAGCTCTGATATTTCGGGGTGTGACAGCTTCGTCATCATGTTCATCGATGAAATCCTGATCTATTCCAAGTCGAAAACCGAACACGTGCAACATCTACATTTGGTTCTCGAGCTACTCCAGGGGAACCAACTCTATGCCAAGTTCTCCAAGTGCGAATTTTGGCTGGAGCAGGTTCAATTCCTCGGTCACATTGTTAATAGTCAAGGTATTCATGTCGACCCCGCGAAGATCGAAGCTGTTAAGAGTTGGGTTACGCCTAAGAACCCGTCTGAAGTCCGTTCTTTTCTTGGACTAGTAGGCTATTATCGTCGATTTATCGAAGGATTCTCTAAAATCGTCGTGCCGCTTACTTCTCTCACGCATAATGTAACACCCCGTGTAATCGAAAGTCAAAGTCAAAGTCAAGATTGAAGTCAAAGGAAGAAAAGATTACTAATGGCGATCTGTCACTCCTTGCTCAACTACTGTTTTGACTTCTTTGACTTGTAGATAGTCTATTTACTTTGTTACGTTAGTTGTATTATGTGGAGTACTTGTTAATAATCGAGGTTTAATTGATATTTATCGCATGTTTTATCGCTTTATCGCTTATCGCATCGCAATCCCATGCGCAACCCGAATTATACGTTCTGGATATTGTTCTACGTGTGTGTGCCTTTTTGTGTTACTGTTGGTACATTAATGTCTATCGCCTTCGTCATCTCAGTTCGTAGCTGAAACAGAAGAACTATAGTGTTTACAATGTAATATCTTGTTACTAAAGGCAAGGTGGCATTATTGTAAATAAGGAAAGATTCCTTATCACCTTTGGCCTATAAATAGAACCTTTAGGGTTCTCATTTAGGACTTTTGCCATTTTGATCTTTGGAGCTTAGAGGTTAGAGAGAGAAGCTAGAGAGAGAAAGTAGAGAGAGAAAGGCAAAAGGTGATTCATGGTTCTTGTATCTTTTCAGATCTATCAAAGAATCACGTTAATAGTACGTCTCGTGTGTTTCGGTTATTCACGTTCACGGTTTCCGCACGTCGAACGTGTCATACGCAATCGTTTCGGAGTCAAACCGGTCCTAACAAGTGGTATCAGAGCAGGAGCTCGATTGCACAGATCAAACGCACGAATACGCACAGAAATCCTTCAGATTCAGAGTCGAATTTACTCAGATTTGTCAAATTTCTTCATACTTTCTTGTTCTTCACGTTTTTATCTGAAAATCGCAAAATTAACAGTGTTTTTACGGTTGAAATTGGATGAAATTTTAATATGATGTGCGCATATATCTGATCTATGATCCTACAAATTTTCAGGTCAAAATTCCAAGCCGTTTGGGAGAAATCGTTGATTTTGTGTTCGTTTTTGCTGAAAATGTTCGTGAAATTGTTCATCAGGTCCTACTCGATCGAGTAGGCCAACCGTTCGGTTAGGCTAGTCGAACGGCTAGCAAAGTGCTAACCGTTCGAATAGGAAATTATCACTCGATCAGCTAGTTTTTACTTGGATCGAACAGCATCCATTCCCAACCGATCGGCTAGCATGTGCTAACCGATCGGCTAGCAACTCTTGGATTGGCTGGTTAAGTTGTTCGAACAGCAAGTAGTGTGATATTACCAACCGATCGGCTAGCAAATTACTAACCGATCGGCCAGCAACCTCCAACCGAGCGAACAGCAAAAGATCTTAGTCGAACGAACAGAATAAGCATACCTTTGAATCGAACAGCTGTTCGATCGATTGGCCTATTCGAACGGCTAGCATCTCCTGTTCGATCGAGTAGCAGCATAACATTCATTAAACACTTTGACTTTTTGACTCTGTTCGATCGAACAGCAGCAGGTGTAGCATTTCTAGCCGAACGGCTAGCACCTCCGCTACAATTAACCAATCGAACAGCATAAAAAGTTGAACCTTTGACCTGACCGATCGAACAGAAGCATCACTGACATCACTCTCAAACGTTGACTTGTTGACCTAGCCGAACGACTAGGACTCACCTCCTTTGTCAACCGATCGAACAGGAAGATATTTGGCTCGAGTAGCTGTTCGATCGAGCAGCAAGGCTTTGTGTATTATTAAAGCTTCTAACCGATCGGCTAGCAAGTGCTAACCGATCGGCTAGCAAAGTCCCACTCGAACAGCAATACCTTCCTACTCGATCGAACAGTATCCTTTCCTACTCGATCGAACAGAGACCTTTTCTACTCGATCGGCTAGCACCACCTCCCACTCGATCGGCTAGCACTACCTCCTAACCGATCGGCTAGCATCCATTTCTTATCCGATCGGCTAGCATCCTATCCCTACTCGATCGGTTAGCATAGTACCCCTACTCGATCGGCTAGCATCCCTCCCTACTCGATCGGCTAGCATCCATTACTACTCGATCGGCTAGTAACCATCCCCATCCATTCGGTTGACAAAAATCAAATTGAATAAATATTTTAGAATTGATTTGAATCATAAAAATTTTTAATCATATCAAATCAATTAACTTTCAAAATTAAGTTTGTTAAAAATCTTTGAACTAATCGGTTGTTTACAAAATTCATTCAGGTGATTCGAGGTAATTCAAAGAAAAAGCATCATGGCTGAAGAATTTTATAACACGTTTTTCAACGCATTCACATCTGAATTATCCGAAGTTACAACTGTTACACCAAAAACCATCACGAAGGCAATCAATGAGAACATCAAGCATGATAACTTTTACGGAACGCATTCTAAACCACCAACGCTTGAAAGCATTGAAGATTACACTTGGTGGAAAGAAAGATTTATTAATTGGGCAAAAGCATATGCACATGAAAGTTGGTTTTGTCTTGAGTACGGATACGAAAAGCCAAAAGATGACAAAGGTGAAGATTTACAGTTCAAAAAATTCTCCAGAGACGACAGAGCAGAATTTGCCGCCGAACAAAGGATGATCGCATTGATACAGTCAGCAATTAGAAACGATATATTTGCATTATTAAATCATAGCGGGACATCCAAATCGGTTTGGGAAGCTTTACGTATTAAAGCTGAGGGTGGCAAACAAATTAAAAAGAACAAAATCGCGCTAATTAAAAAAGAATTTGATCTTTTTGATAGTTTAAAAGGAGAATCGGTGAGACAAATGATAGAAAGATTTTGTCACCTAAAAATCGAACTCGAAAGATTTGAAATTGCTAAAACAAGAGAAGAAATCATCGATAAAGTGATTGAAGCGTTACCACGAGTTGATCAGTGGCAAACGTTTGTGTTTATTTTGAAAAATGATGATTCATATGATACAATTTCTCTTGATGCATTGTTTGAAAAGATTGAGAGTCATGATCTAGAGCTGCAGAAACAAAGCAAGATGACAGAGTCTTCACGTCAACAGAATGTCGGCTTGTATTACAAAAGTAGTGTACTTTCAGAGAAGGGCGTTGGTTCACCAAAGACAGCATTCATTGGTGAAAAGATGAATGAATCTCAAACAACGTCAACAAGTCATCAGTCTGGATATCTTTCATCTTCAAAAACAAATTCTGAAGACACAGATGAAATTTTGTGCAACATTGCTCTTAAACTGAAGAATTCTCCAGCAATGAGTATCAATGCAGCGAAGCAGCAAATGAGCTTTCTTGCATCTGTCCTGGAATCATATGAAGGTCTGGTAGCTGGAAAAATCGGTAATTCTGAACTGACGAAAGAAGACTACGACCAGATTGATCCAGAGGAGATGGAACTTATTGATATTCGTTGGTGTTTAGCAAGCTGCATTCGGAGAGCTCAAAGATACATGGAAATTACTGGGAAACAATCTCTTGGTGGTCCATCAACAAAGCTTGGGTTCGACAAGTCAAAAGTGACCTGCTTCAAATGCAAGCAAAAAGGTCATTTCAAAAGAGAGTGTAGGAATGCAGAAGTTGCTGAAAGAAATGAACGTCCTTTCAATGATGATTATTATATAAAGGCGATCTACCATCGAAGCAGAGAAGAGCCAAAGTTGATTGAAGATAGACCAAAAACAACTTCAAGAGCTTGTCCTGTCATATATCCTGATGAAGGATATGATTGGTCTCAAATTTGTCCAGAAGAAGATCGAAATGAAATTGTTCGCAAAACAGCTCATGGGAAAGCTACGACAGCACCAAGAAAGTTTGCGAATGTTGCTGAAATTAAAGAAGAAAAAGAACCTGCTAAAAACCATGAAGAAAAGATTGAGAACAAAGAGAAAACTCGAGAAGAGATCTTGAGTGAGAAAACACATAAAGAAAGAGATGTGGTTTACAGAAGAATGGATGAGATGCAGGAAGAATATGAGAATGCTGTCAGCAACAAACGATGGGACAAGAAGAGAGAGTGTTATTACAACAGAGAAGGAGAACCAGTTGTTCCAAAGAAAGATATAATCTTTGATGATGTTCTTCTTGCTGTTCCGTTGAGAGCTGAATATTACAGAAGAGTAACGAAAGATGATGCATACGTTAAACAATACGAAAGAGATATCCGATATGCTATGCTGTCATGCTTGAGAAAAAAGGATGAAGAGAAAATGAAGAAGAATGTTGAAGAAATGGTGGTTAATCTGAAGAAGGTTGTTGAAGAAGTTGAAACAGAAGCTGTGGAAGCTGAAGTTGTAAAAGAAGTTGAAGAACAACAAATTGACGAAGAAGAAAAGAAGGATGTCAAGTCAGATGCTGGTGATGTTGGTGAGGAAGTCAGTGTTGAACAAAAGCTAAATGATGCTGAGATAAAGCAGCCAGAGGCAGCTGAAAACACCGAGGTGCCTATCACTAAGGTAAATTCTGATTCTGAAGTCTTAAAACCAGCTGAACAGTGCAAGAAATGCATGGAACCGTGCAGAGCTTGTACTGAAAAAGATGAGCAATTCAGAACAAAAGATCTTGAATTCACAAAATTCGAAAACATTTTCAAAAATAAATGCAAAGAAATGTTAGAAAAAGAAAAAGTTTTTAAAGAAAATGATGAAAAATTTTCAGAAAAATGTAACAAATTGGAAAAAGAAAATGAAATTTTGAAGGAAAACATTTTGAAAATGACAAATGAATGTGAACAAAAAGAAATTGCCTGTCAAGAAATGAAAAAGGAATATGATTCAATGAAATTATCATATGAGGTTATAAAAGAGTCATATGAAAAGGTGAAAGATGAAATGAAATATGCTCAATCAAGAATGAATTATATGTCTGAAACAACAAAAGAGCTTAAACGAATGTATGCTATAAAACAAGATGTTGTTAATTCCTATATTGAGGATGTTGCTAAGCTAAAGCAACAGATTGTTGATTTAGAACAGGAAAACAACAAATTAAAAAGTTACCATGTGTCGTCATATGTGCTTGAACGAATTTTCAATATAAAACCGGGTGATGGTGAGTCTGAGCAGAACAAGAAAGGCATTGGCTCAGAGTTTCATCAAGTTCCACCACCGGAAAAGTTTGCATTTTATGATGAGGAAAAGGTCGAAAAAGCTTTCAACATGGTTGACAAATTGCCAGACAACATTGACATAACCTATTCCAAATCTGATGATATTCATGATTCAGAGGTGGTAGGTAAAGTCGTTGAAAGTGTCTTGAACGAAGAGTCGGTTCATACAGGTAAATCTGAATCACATGATGAAGATGAAGGAAATCTTCATGATGCATATCTGAAGAACACAAAATCTGAGAAAAGTTTGAATGATGATTCAAAGGGATTGGTTTATACCATGATTGGATCGGACAAATTATTCTTAGACGTTGTATTCCCGATTCAGAATGTGATTTCAGAAAAGATTGACAAAGTTTTCAAGATGGTTGAGATTGAAAAATCTGAAATTCCAAAATTTGCTGGTAAAGGTCACAAAACTTTTTATAACAAACCTGGTTACAAGAAGAAAAACATGAAGGCTGGGTTGGGTTATAAGAAGAAACAAAATTGGAATAAAAATAAAACTCCGAATTTTCAGGCAAAAATGAACTTCGTTCACGGAACAAGTTCAGAAGAAGAGAAAGAACTCAAATTTAGACAACAGTCAAATGAAGAGTTTCAGGCCCAGAAAAAGCAACAACAACAGGTCAAAGATGTTTCAAAGAGAACATGCTTTAAATGTGATCAAACAGGACATCTTGCTCGCAAATGTCCAAATCTGAAACCTGTTGGTGTTGAGACGAAAAAGAAGTCTGTTTATGTTCAAAAACAGAAATATGAAGTTGTGAATCAAAAGTCAACCAAGTTTGAATCAAAGCAAACTTGGAAGCCAAAATTGTCAAAGGCTGACTCACAACAAACTTGGAAACCAGTGACACCTGAACTTAGAACAACACAAAGTTGGAAAACAACTGTTGATGCAACAAAACCAAACCAATTTTGGAAACCAAAAGATGTTGTTCAGAGTCCAAATGTTCAAAAAGAGTCACATTTTTACAAACGTGGGACTCCAAAAGGTCAAACATGGAGTGTTAAGAAACATGTTGATTTGGTTAAAAATGAGAAACAAAAACAAATCTGGAAATCGAAAACAGAAACAGAAAGTTCAACTTATGAGGTGAAAAAGGCTGAGGAGTCAATTTCGATTGATTATGATGCAAATTTTCCACCACTTAAGGCTGAAAACTTTAAGATTCAGATTGCTAAAGTCAAGGTTACACCCAAGGCTGGTAAGGCTTGGGTGGATACAATGTTTGATTAAACAATTTGATTTGCCGGAGCTTCCTTTATCGCGAAGCATGAATCGGCATCCATCTTTAATGAAAAGAAAATTATTGGGTCGTATTTGATAAAATTTGAATGTGCAGGTGTTTCTGAAGAAAACTGAATGTCAACCAAAGGAGAAACGAAGCAGCCTGGCATCGGAGGCTGCTGATCCCTGCAACGGTTAAACAGGGAGTTTGTTTGATTTCTGTACATAAATAAACAATATTTTCAAAAACTCTAAAAATTGAAAAATTTAAAAACCAAAAATATGTTTTCATTTTGTCAAAAATTTGAAAATCAAAAATATGTTTGTCTCTAAATTTAAAAAAAAAAATAAAAAAAATAAAAAAAAAAATTTCAAAAATATGTTATTTGAATCTGCCGGAACTCCCAGGTTGGTAATTGAGGAGTAGGAATCGGCATTTTTCTTGAGAAATGTTTTATCAAGGACATTAAGTTGTACTTGATTTAACTTTCGAATTAGTTGATGAAAGAACAAGGTGATGAATAAACCCCGTGTGTGAATTAAACAAAACTTATTTTCCGGAAAAACCATTTTGATTAAAACAAACTTAAGTGTTTTGAAATCATAATGGGAAAATAGTTTGTTATCAGGGGAAGTTCTGATTGAATACGCCGAAACCCTCACGGCTGAACAAACATGATTAATTTCACTAGATTGAAAAACGGTTTTCAAACTGTAAAAGATCAATGTGTTGTAAATCATGGGGGTACATTAAGTTTTCTGCAAATCTATGCATGAGATGCAGAAAATGGATGGCGAGACAAAGCTATCAGTATCAGGTTGTCAAATTTTCTTTAAATGGTTTTGAATTTTAGGGGGAGTAAGAGATTTTATCAGAAAATCCAAAAACATTAGGAAATTTGAAAAAGCCAAAAACATGATAAAATTCAAAAATTTGAGTTTTTGTTGATAAAAGAGGAAATGATAGTACATCAGTGGACTATCACAGCACGCTAAAGATATGTAATGTCAAATGTGATAAATGGTCTCACTGATGATGTGACGATAGGTTTTCGTACATTTAGTAGATTTATTCGGGATATAAACCTAAAATTTCAAACTTGCGAAATTTGTGGGGAACACTACTTGGATATATAGGTAACCCCTGAAATCTCGTTTGAAAGGTCTCGTATTCTGATATACTAGGTATTAATACTCTATGATGTCTGGGGTATTATTCCGGGACTTCTGCTGAACGGTAGTTCTGACCTAGTCCTTGGATAATGCTTTGCAGTAAATGCTTGAAACATAGCATTCTAGCCCTCAGTGATTAGACAATAAAATTGATAATCATCTGTTGTAGCTAAAAGTTTTCTAAAGGGGACACACCGCAAAGTCGAAATTGATATCTCTCTGCTGAACGGAAGTTCTGACCTGAGATCCCTCAATTCTCGCATTAAACCCCTAATTTATGTACAGACATCATTGTAGTACTCTTGCCTGTAAGACTGAATATTGAGATTCTGGATACGGGAGTATATTCAAGAGGTGGGACACATAAATCGAGCTAAGTTCCTAAAACATCTAAAGCGTATCCTGAATAGATTGAAAATTGTGTGAAAATTTAAGAGGACAACTATATCGTTAATCGAGGTGAATCGTTTAGAACTTAAAATGATTAAAGCTTAACGGTGCTAGTAATTTGTTTCAAAAACTGATATGATCCTCTTACACGAACTCAAACAAAAATATTGTCTGTAAATATGTTTGTACATATTTCTTTACTGCTTTATATTTTCAGAAAAATACAAAAGGATTTTGATTTCCGTTTTATTTTCGACAACCGATGTCTGAATGTTGTGTTTCAAAATCTAAGTATGCTAATCGTGTTTCTGGAAATAAATCAAGTTCATTAATTTGAAACTTGAAGTTTTTAAAATTAAAATCAAAATTCAAAAACAATTTGTAATATCTCCAAGGTCATTAATTTGGACTTGGATGATTAACTGTGAGGGAGTTGGTTTCTTTATCATTGTCAAATCTTTGAAGTTTTTTTTATAGAGAGAGTCTAGATAATCATGGATATATTCATATTATTATATCTTATTGCCAGGATCTTGATTTAGAAAGTTTAAAGAGCCAGATTACGATTTCTGGATAATCTCAAAACACTGTCACTTATAAACGTATGAGTGTTGCAGATGTTATTCCAGACTACGATCCTGACAGCTGAGTCTGAGGGGGAGTCTGAAGACGAGCTCAATTCCAACGGAAGCGTGTAAGGAACCAGGTATCGTTCCTGATAGAGCTTGTATCTGGAAAGCCAGGTGTCGATCCCAAAGCACGGAAGCTTGACGAAAGGGGGAGCCTAAAGAGTTTACCGAAAGGGGGAGCTGAAGCTGAAGACAGATCCACCAGGATTATATTCAGGCTAAAGTGAGAGAACGAAAAGAAAAGAAGCTACAAGTCTGAAGATTTGAGATTGACTACGGCAATATCCAAGGGGGAGTCTGTTGGTACATTAATGTCTATCGCCTTCGTCATCTCAGTTCGTAGCTGAAACAGAAGAACTATAGTGTTTACAATGTAATATCTTGTTACTAAAGGCAAGGTGGCATTATTGTAAATAAGGAAAGATTCCTTATCACCTTTGGCCTATAAATAGAACCTTTAGGGTTCTCATTTAGGACTTTTGCCATTTTGATCTTTGGAGCTTAGAGGTTAGAGAGAGAAGCTAGAGAGAGAAAGTAGAGAGAGAAAGGCAAAAGGTGATTCACGGTTCTTGTATCTTTTCAGATCTATCAAAGAATCACGTTAATAGTACGTCTCGTGTGTTTCGGTTATTCACGTTCACGGTTTCCGCACGTCGAACGTGTCATACGCAATCGTTTCGGAGTCAAACCGGTCCTAACAGTTACTTGTGCATGTTTATTTATGTTTATGTTGTGGTGATTAATCGAAACGCAATCGCAACTCAATCGCAATCGGATCGCAAACGCTAAACGCAAGCTATTTAGGATGATTGTATGTTAGATATAGTAGTTGGGATTAATGGGAAATTCTGTCGCATCGCAAAACTCAACGCACGAAACTAAACGCCGAAACTCAGTCGTCGGAGCCACTCGATCGAGTGACTGCTCGATCGGATGGTCAACCGATCGGATTGCCATCCGATCGGATTGCCACCCGATCGGACAGCCATCCGATCGGTGACCCACTCGATCCACTGCACCTTCCTTTTTGGGAAACACTATAAGTACCCTCCTGTCACATCATTATGATGTGACAGCTCCTCTTACTCGACCCAGCCGCTCTCAAGCTTCTTTCTCTCGATTTCTCGCGATTCTTGTAAGTTTCAACCTAAATCTTGTACTTTCTGGATCTACACGCACTCTTACACCTTTCTATCTTTTGAATCTTAACTTTTAACCGTGAAATCACTAGATTTGAGGTGTTCTAGGATGATGTCATCATGGGGTTCTTATTAACTTCATGTTTTGGCTTCAATCCACCGAGAACAACTTAGATCTGGACTATTTCCACATGAATAAACAAAGATCTTGCATAGATCTGAACATATTCATGGTGAAAGGGATTGAAAGATGGTTTTTCTGACTTTCTTTCAACTCCTTTTACACTCAATGCACTCAAAACCGATAGAATCAGAGCTTGTTCTGATCTTCTACTCCTTCTTAGTGATGTGTTGGTTCAAGATCTGGATTCTACCGAAGAGACAACCGATTCCGGATTAAACATGAACAACCGTCACGAACCAGTGAACGGGTCGGATCTGGGTGATTCATGTTCGATCGGGTCACTAGGGACATGACGAGGTTCTGTTGTTTAGCACGTATTACATTGTCTCGACCAGATTGCAAACTATCAAAATTACCAAGTGTCAAGACGATTAGGTCGCTAGGACGGATTGCCATCCGATCGGATTGCCATCCGATCGGACAGCCACCCGATCGGCTGGCACATGGTCCTATGCTCAAACTGAGTTTTCAACTTTTCAGAGGTTTTGAACATCGAACGGATTCCGATCGAACTACCATCTGACCATGTGATGTTTTGACTTCAACACTTAAACAATTTTCAATATGTTCAATGCCTTATCAGTTCCAATGGATTGCCACCCGATCGGTAGACCACCGATCGAGTGACAACACTGCTGTGAACTTGTTCTCTGAGAAATGCCTCGCCGAACGGATCGTCACTCGATCGAACCGTCGTTCAGTCGACCGGCCTGAAAGGTAGAGATACTTCTCTGTTTCCAAAATGCTACAACGAAAACTTCAAAGTACAAACCATCATACACAAACACATCCTCACCAAACGAGATGACAATCCAATCGAATGGCCATCCGATCGGATGACCATCCGAACGGATTGTCATCCGAACGACTGGCCATCTGATCGGATGGCCATCTGATCGGATGGCCATCCGACACTTATCATCCTTTTGCACCGTTTTACGTGCCGCTTATCGTTTATGCTATCGTTAACTATTCAGGCTAATCTGTTCCAGCGCTCCCTTCAATCCAAGATAGTGTTTACTTGTTAAGCACGATCTGTGAGTATACTCGATCCCTTCTTGCTTTATGCACTTTTGGGTGTTACATACGTTATCTATATTCAAATCACAATCGACACACAACGCAAACACTATTTATACGCTAACCGTTATTGCATTCTACATGTTATTCGATGAATGCTTGTATGTTATGTTAACACAGTGATTGTTGCCTGACACCTTAGCAACGATAGTACTATAGTTTGGACTCAGCACCTGTCGTGGACAGGGGTTGTTAAGGGCTTTACTTCACGTGTCCCAGTGGGGATATGTGTTGCGTATTCTACAACTCGCAGTCACGTTTGTGCATATTTTTCTGTCGATAACCTACTTGCCTTCACTTTATACATGTTACATGTTGGTTATGCGTAAACGATTTCGAACTATATTGTATCTATTAAACTTGTATGCTCACCTTTACACCATGTGTATTGACCTCTATTTTAACATATGCGACAGGTGTTTAGGATGCTATCTGCTAGGATGCTTTGCTTGCTTTTCGTGGAATCGAGTAGGGTTGAGAGTCTAGAAACAAAGACAATTTATTTTTATTTAAATCTGAGTTGTCGGAACTTGTTTTGTTTGAAGAATATCTATGTCTGTAATAACTAGATTATCTTATGGGTTATGGTATGGGACCTAATATTAAAACTATTTGGTAATTTATTCGTAATGGAATTTCTTTGAACAATCTGTTTCGCTCAGTGCCGCGCCCCGATGTTTCCGCCATCAGTTGGGGTGTGACAGGTTGAACATGCTTAGACATGTTCTAATATGTTATACTTACTGATATAATGTCAAAAATATATGTTTAAACATTTATAAGTTCATTTTATATGTTTTCCGAAAAACTGCGTTTTAACTTAACATGATCTTCAGGAGGTGCCCTCATAGGGGATTATCACCTACCTTATTACGATCACGCATCCATGTTCAATTCGAACAATGGCTGCACTATAATGGTCATAACCGAAAGTCAAAGCAAAAGTCAATTTGCTTGACTTTCGGCTAATTGCTTAGCCTAATAAAAGAAATGAGCTAAGAAGGAACACTCACTAGTGTTCTAGGATGAAGCTTGAACTCAGAGGAGGCCTTTAAAGAGAAGAAATCTCCAGAAAGAGCGAGTAGAGAAGAGGATGAGTGAATAAGCAAAGAATGAGGGTGCACAAGGAGGCTATTTATAGTTGTAGAAGTGTTATAAGATTAATCCAAGTGTTAAGGAGTGTTCTAGGATGTTTGCAGGTGTTCAATGAGGTGTTACAAGCTGCACAAGAGTGGCAAAATACGAGAGATGTGGCATGAATGCGGACTGCCTTGGTCTGCAAGTGTAAACTGCTAGCAAGGTCTCATACGGACCGTAAAGGTTCAGTGCTTACGGTCCGTAAGGACCTCAGCGCACATGGATTTTAGATAGCTTACGGTCCGTAAACTCTAATGGCTTACGGTCCATAACCGCTTGCCAGTAACAATAATTTATTAACCTTATGGTCCGTAAGGCATTAGACCTTGCGGTCTGTAAGGGTCACTTAGAGGCCAAAAATTGGCATGTTGACATATTTAGTCCCTCCATATCCATTCTTCCACTATTTTACACAATTAGACCCTCTCGTCCAAATTATTAGGCATATTTGAGAGTTGATCAAACACGTGTTGCCATAGGATTCGATAAAAATTTCCGAGGTGTTACAAACTTGTTTTTATCAAAATAGATGAAGTTACTCTTATCAATATAGTTGAAGTTAAGGTAGTAGAATGAAGATAACTTCATTCCAAACATTTCCTACTAGGCTGGCTATATGCCACTGCTAATATATATATATATATTGTTAAAGAGAAGGAATATTGAACAGAAAAAGAAAATAGGGTTCTTTGATATTTTTTTGTTTGTTAGAATGAGGTTTTTTATACTTGGCCCAATGTGGCAGGCTTCAAATGGAACAAATATGGTGCCTCAAAAAGTCCTTTTTTCCATCCGGAAGCTTGCGATGGATTCTATCACTGCGAAAACAACGCTCATACGAAGGGGTATTCCTATCGGGGACGCGTCTCGTGTGTTATGCGGGCATCCGGATGAATCGGTGAATCACTTGATGGTCGAGTGTGTTTTGACCCGCGCGATTGCAGCGTTTGGACGAAGACCCCTGTGATAGAAAACGTTTCGTCATTTCAGGATATTATGTCAAAGTTGGAGAGTTTTAAAGGGTTTATAAAATGGAGGAGGAAAGTTATGGAGTCTATTGTGTATGGCACGTTACCGAGAATTTGGAAGGCTCGTAACGAGAAATTTTTTGAAGACACTACTTTTTCGGTCTCACGTGTGGTCGATGCAGTTAAGGAAGACACCTTCCTATGGCTGAAGAATAGAACGTCTTACAACGGCTTAGACTGGGAGAGATGACGTTATTTTAATATCCGATATATTGTTTTGTAATTTTTATTTTTCACGTTTGAGACTTCCAGTTTCTTACTGGCTCCGTTGTACTATTTTGTTCTCTTGATGAAATAGTCGCTGTTGAATAATAATAATAATAATAATAATAATAATAATAATAATTAGCGTGACATGTTTTTGTTAAGCCGATCTGGTCAATTCAATATTCATTGTTTCAATATTGACTTGTTGATATTTGATATTGACAACACATCTTGACCATTATACATATGATTACAAAGTTATCATGAATAGTAACTCATGAATAGTAACTCAAATTTTATAGGTATTTGTTTTTATTTTTAGTAATCTTTTATTTATTAATTATTTGATTTTTAGTTATAAATACTAATAGATGATTCTTAGGTATTTGTTTTTTTTTCACTTTTTTAATAGTAGTTAGTATTTTATTTAGCATGCAACATATTTTTTTAGTAATAACTTACGTTCTTAATTTAAAAAAAATTGTATCTATGTTTATTATTCTATTAGCATTCCAGTTATTGTCCACACATTGAAATGGTGCGTTACCACGAGTATTTGATCGGTATTTGTTCGGTACGATTCATGCATTCAGTATAGAAATTAACACGTGTTTTACATCGACAGAAAACTATAAAAACGAACACCTAGGACCGACACCGACATTGTTCGAACGGTATCGGCCGGTTCCAATTGTCACAGTACTGGTAATAATATCCATTTATCCTCATATACAAAGTTATATAAACGAACAATTTTTGAAACCAGAAACCATAAAAAATAATACAGGCATCATTATTGATGTTGTTTGGTACAATATGCTAGTGACACGATATCAGATTATAAAAAAACAGTAAAAAAATAAATACCAGTATGGAACCGATGTAGTTCGTTTGGTTCACTCCGGTAAAAAACCATGAAAATTAATACATACCGGTGCCAATGTTCGGTTCGGTACGTTATACTAGCGATATGATCTTATTTACCGAAAGAAAAAACAAAAAAAATATTGGCACTGATAATGGCTTAATAGTCGTTTTCAATAAAGTTTATGTGGCATTGAGGAAAATAAACATAGAACATAAAGAACAACTTCAGTACCGGTATCGATATTAGTTTTTATTGTTTTCGATCGATGTAAGGTTTTCGAAATTTTATTATTGTTTTCAATCGATGTAAGGTTTTTTCTTTCGATTACTGTACGGAAGGTTTGTACCGTAATGAATCCAACAGATACCGACCGAAATTCCGCCGCGAAGCGCGGAGTAAAATCGCTAGTTAGCATAATATGAAACAATGTATAATCTTTGTATAAATTAATTAATTGATTTAATTTATATTAGTTTATTCTATTAAAGTAAACTAGGTTTAAATAGGTTCGCCGCGTTGCGGCGAATTTCTTTTGTTATTTAGTCTGTGTTTACATGTGTTTTGAAATCGCTACGAGCGTTTTGCGAACAGAACTGCTGACAAGAATAAAAAGAAAATGTAGAAAAAACACTAAAAGATATCCGAAAGAAAATCAACCAAAAAAATTGTATGGTAACGATGTTGTTCGTATGAAACCCGTGGTCAGAGATGAGCAAATTGTTCTGGGTACCGGTACCAAATTTGCCGAACCGAAAGATTTTAAGTACCAATTTGGTACCGACTTTTGGCGTTCCTGGTACCGGTTCACTACCGTTTTTTACCTTCATATACCGGTAACGTAACCAGTATTTTCGGTATCAGTACCGATTCTGTATCGGTTGGCACCGAGCTCATCCCTACCCCTAAAACTAAAAAAGAAAAAATTAAAAGTTGAAGAAAATCAACAAAAAAAGTTGTACGATACCGTTGTTCGTACGGTAACCGTGATCAGGGATGAGCAAACGGTATCGGGTAGCCGCACTGAATTTCCCAAACCAAAAGATTTCCAATATCAATTCGGCACCAACTTTTGGCGTTTTCTGTATTAGTGCCGGTTTTTACCTTCATGTACTGATACCGAACAGGACCGTACCGGTATTTTCGATACCAGAACTGGTTCGATACCGGTTGACACCAAGCTTATCCCAACCCCTGATATTAAAAAAAAAATAAAGTTAAAAAGTAAAGAAAACTAGTATTAAGCAATCCCGCGTTGCGGCGGGGGCGAACGCCAATGACACACTACTACCAGCGACCACTAACACTAAAGTTGGAGCGTGTTAATACGAAGAAATTAAACCAAAACGTAAAACATATAAAAAAATAACTAAGTCGATATAGGACCCGAGCGTTACGACGAAACTGTCAAACGGGAAGAAATAGACGACGTAAAAACGTTTAACCACACACGCATGTTGCGCCGTGTTTAAGCAACATGTACAACTTATAAATGCACACACTTGTTGCTAAATAATAGTATATAAATAAATAAATTAGAATATGAAACCACTAAAGCAACATGTACAACTTATAAATGCACACATGTGTTGCAAAATAATAGTATATAAATAAATAACTATTATTATAATATTAAAATAATAAAAGTATTAAAAAAACTATATATTATTATAATATTAAAATCACTATTACTCCGTATATTCCATATATAAATAAGCAAGCTATATATGCATCAAGAGTTATACCTTGTGTTTGGAGAGTGTTTCAAAAAAAAAAAAAAAAAAAAAAAAAAAAAAAAAACTTGATTTTCACTTTTAACCTAAATATTTCATATTTTACATTTTAATCCTTTTTCATTTTTTTTACTTTTAACCCAAAGTTTTTCATCTTTTATAATTTAATACAACACTTTATTATTTACAACTTTCGTCCCCCATACTTTTTATCTTTCGCAAGTCTTTCGTTTTACGTTTCGTTCTAAATTTTGCGAGTTAACATGTCGTAGCATGCATGTGAGGTTCAACGTTTTTGCTATATTTTTCATATTTGACAGACTCATCGCAACGCGTCCATTTTTCCCCTTTTGAAAAGCTCGTCGCAAGGGGCGGGTCGTAGATCGACTATGTTATTATTTTCTACGTTTTACGTTTCTGGTTAATTTCTTCGCATTAAGACACTGTAGTGGGTGTGCGTGGTCCAACGATTTTAGTCTGCTTTTCGTCCAGTGTAATTTTTACCATTTTATCTATTTTATTTTTACGATGTTGAGAGTCGATGTGGTTGTGGCATTGGTGCTACTTGGCACGGTTTTACGAACGTTTTTAACCTATTAAATTTTTTACTAATTTTTTTGTTTCGGTTTACCCCTATACTTCCTTTACTTAAAAACTATTTTTTACGTGCATATTTTATGTACGGGTATCTGTAAATATGATTTCTTCTACATTCCGACGTAAACTTTTTTTTATAGACGAGTCAGGTCAAATATAATACGTTTACGTTTAAAGAAACTATTTTTACGTGCATATTTCTATGTACGTTTTCGTATAAATTCAAGTTGTTCTACATTTCGACGTAAAATTTTTTGGGAAATAATTCAGGTCAAATATAATATGTTTTCGTGTTTGTTTTGTGTATGTTTCGTAAAATTTGTTTCGAACCAGTGGAGTCAAATTATGGTTTCTTTTTCTCCCTTTTTTTCGAAAGTTCTAATTAATCCCTTTGGATTACATGTGCATATTTTCCTTCATACCTGTTATGTTTTCTTTGTATAAGTTGGGTCACATATAATACGTTATGATTGTTCGATATGAATTCCATTTACTTTACGTTTGATCCAATCACAATGCTTATACTGGTTACACTGAGTTAAACTGTATACGTCGAAATGTGTGTTTTCATATGGTTAATGCATCATATAACGTTTGGACTAATCCATTCAATATTTACGCACTGTGCGTCGTGTTTAACATAACGTGCGAGTCCTAGATCGACTTAGTTATAACTAAAGAATCCCCGCCGTATTGCAGCGGGTCTTAGTTCTAGTTTATTTTAATTCGTTTAATAATATATAGTAATAATGACTATGTTTTTTATTGATTTAATTAGTCTATTACTTTTCTGTTTATCATTTTAGTTTATTTAAGATTTATTGATTGTTTTCTTTTAATAAATTGATATTTTATCACTTTATATATTTTATAATTTTTTAATTTATTTGATTTAACTTGTTTATAAATAGTTTCTCACCAATCCATACTTTTAGAATATGTATAGTATCATTTAGTTTATTTAAGATTTATTGTTTTCTTTTAATAACTTGATATTTTATCACTTTATATATTTTATAATTTTTTAATTTATTAGATTTAACTTGTTTATAAATAGTTTCTCACCAATCCATACTTTTAGAATATGTATAGTATCAAATCGTATATTAAATCATGTGAATAATAATAAAATGGGCGGTTCACATCAACCTGAGAATAAAAGAAAATTTAAATTAACAATGCTTTTTATGCTCATGGAGTTATGGTACATGGATTAGTAACAAAAATATTAAATGGGCGAGGGTGTAAAAATTCTGGTTTCGTCACTGCGATACATTATATCCAAACATATTAAAGGAATATGTAATACTTTTTGTGATTAAGTTAATAACTAAAGCAAGTGTTAACAATTAATTGTTATAATTAATTAACTATTAGTATTTTTTAACTCCTAAACTTTATACTTTTATATATAACTTTTTGTTTGTTGTATATACAAATATTTGATCACTGTTTAATTAATAATCATTACAAGAAATATTCATATATGCTTGATGATTGTTTAAACATTTTTATTGACATAAAAGCCGGTTAACTCTTTTTAAGATAAACTAAATTAAATATTTAAATAAGATTCAACTTGACTTTAATTTAATGAGTAGTAATGCTTCAATCGATAGTACATTGGAGGCATGCGTGCCTGACCTTTTTACTCGTTATCAAGAATAGATCACCAATTCTTTTTCTTTCTTTTCAACTTTTTCACCTTTCAATAATTTATTTACTTTTATTTATTTCCTTCTGATTGTGTCAAAGACACACAAGGATTTACAAGCACATTTAAAAAGCTTAATAGGAATAATAACTTTTAACACGATTAGAGGTATGTGTCTTTTAAATGGAACATTTCAGGTTCAAATTTAGACAAGGAAAAATAATTTAGGATTATTAATATAAAGGAGTAACATTAGCGAAAAAAAAAAACAGGAATAAAAACTTTTAATGGTAAATCATTTTATTTTATACTTCTTATATATTTATATTTGATAATAGTTTTGTCATTCACTATACACAATTTTATGATTATATATTTAGTCTGATTATTACACATTAGGCCAAATGCCATTTACCATGATATTAATGTAACACGAAACAGTCATATTTCTTATTGATTAATGTAACATGTTTGATATATTTCTATGTTCTCGTGTTTAGCTCGTTATTCTCTATCATCTTTTCTATTCATCTCGTTTAAAAGTATCATTCTTTCTTATCACTCATTAGTCCATCTCATAATTTCGTTTAACTACTCTCAACTCCACCTCATACTCTCTTACCTAAAAAGTAAAAACTACATATATTAGAGAAGCTCTTAGACCATGTGTAGTGGTAGAACCTTATAATGCCCCCACCATGGGGCATTATACGACACGTGGCGTCCTAGTCAGCAAGGGGGCATTATAGCAAAAGTGGTGTAGTGGGTATAATGCCCCATAATGCCCATTCAATCATAAAAAAAAAGAAATCAAAAGTGGCTACACTTGTTCCCTTTCCATTGGCCCATTCAATCAAAAGTGGCTACACAATTTGTAGTGTGGGCGTTTTGAAGAAAACGCCGAAACCATTTTTTTTCAAAATTTTTGCAATAAAACGCCCCATGTAGTGGTAGTGGGGGCGTTTTAGGGCGTTATTTTTCAATTTTTTTTAAAAATCACGCCCCACTATACATGGTCTTAGGTCTCGTCGTCCACAAAGATCAATTATAAAAACATGTCATTATTATATATCAGGTTTACTTGTATTATATGAATTGAAAACCATACCTGTCACTTATAGTATAAACATAAAAACTGATTCTACATATCCTTTTTTTTCTTAATTTGTCAAACAAAATTTGCTAATAATAATATTATTATTATTATTATAAAAATACTTTGCTAATAATAATATTAAATTAAATTAAAATACTTTAATGGCAAGTATTATTAAATTACTTTAAGGGTCTGTTCCCGAGTTAAAAATCCCTCCCCATCCCTCCCCTCCCCTCCATGTCTTTCCAAATTGGAAAGACTATTATCAGGCAAAAAAAGCCCCATTTTCTCTCCCCTCCCCTCCCCTCCCCCTGTTAAGTGGATCTCTGGAACACAGCATAATTGCGTATAGTGTAGTTTTTTGTTTTTGTTTTGTTGTTGATCGTCGTCTTCCTGACTGCAAAAAACACAGAGCTTCATTCTCCCTAGCTATGGCCGCCTGAAAAAACCGTTATCACTTTCTCTGCACCTCACTCACATATCCATCACAAACAAATCGGATCTACAGTAAGTGCGTTCCTTCACTCTGCAATCGCTTGCGTAAATTCGAACTTTGATGACGTGTTCGTTGTTTTTAGTTAAGTTTTTGTAGCTTTAACGTTTAATCTGAATGTTAATTAACGCGTAACGTTTTTTCGTTAGAAACATCGTATGTTATAGCTCAACTATCTCGTAAATTCATAGGTTTATAGGGCAATCTCATGGTATGGTATTGTTAACTGCTTCAGAGGACGTCGTAAGAACAACTATTATTATTTATATGATTGATTGTAGTAGAATAAGACTAATGGTTATATGAGTTTAGATATTTGGACACTAGTGTTAGGGTTTAGGTGAGAATTAGTGAAAAGGTGTTTTTGTAGGAGATGAAGTTGTTTAAATTGGATGAGTTGTAATTTTAGCTATGCAGTTAATATCGGTGATATATCGGTCCCCTAGTAACATATCGGTGTCAAATATCGGTACCGATATTATCGGCGATATTGACCGTTATATCACCGAGATAATTGATATATCACCGATATTTGACCGATATATCACTGAATTATTAGTTTTAAATTGCTATAGATATATAAATTCTGCATTATATTATAATTACCGATATCCCACCGAGATAACCTATATCTCAAATATCCGTCCTTGACTGATATCCGATATTTTACCGCATTAACTGCATAGAATTTTAGGAATACTTATAGGTAAACAAAAGTTGGTTTGTGTGTGCGACTGTTTTATGTTTGCTTCTAAGTGTTAACAAACATACAGACTATGATTAGTTATAGATTATGTAGATATACGGGATCAAATTATGATAGAAGCAATTTTTTTTTTGTTTGTTTGACAGAGGGGAGTTGCGGTCATGGAAAAGAATGATGGTTCAGGTAGCCCGGGTTGGGGTGCTTCGTTTATCTTGCAGACAACAGAAGAGATTGCCAGAGCTGTATACTCGTCAAAAGAGGACAGTGGTGGCCATCTTCAAAAGCTTCAGGATCAATTTTTTCGGGTACTGAAAGGCTTATCACAGACTACTGAAGAGAAAAGTTCCTACAATCCGGAAGTATTAACCTCCCAAAAGCGTCAGTGGGCTAGCTTCCATTTGCAGGCCCTGGTATGTTTCCGTTTCTGTGTTTGAGCAGTTTTATTTTGATAAAGAACTCCTGTTGCTTACTCTATGATGCGGTTCTGTTATGCTGTTTATGATCAGTAACTCGTTTACATTTAAAGTTTATTGCTTCCTGATTTTTTCATCCTTCCATCATAATTGTTTACAATTTCAAAAAGATTTCAGCATCGCAGGATATTGAAAGAACCGTCAAGGCTTTTCGAGAGCATGGTAGTAGTTGGACTTCATCCTAACTCTGATATTCAGTTAGGTTCAGGAAGGCTGCAGAATGCAACTAATGGTCAACATCAGTCAACTTTGGCAGTTGCAAATCTTGAGCCTCAGGTGCTACCCTACACCCCCACAAAACGTGTTAAGATTAATAATGGACGGGAACATGTTAACTTGGTCTCGTTAATCTGGAATATTTGATCTTATTTTTAAACTGTCCTTACAGGTTCTGTTTGTGTACCCTCCGGATAAACAGCTGCCTTTAAAGTACCGGGATCTCCTTTCATTCTGCTTTCCTAGTGGAGTGGAGGTTGGGCAATATTAGTTTGTGTTTTTACTCGAAACAATTGTGGTATCTGATGTCTATTTCATTGATTTAGTATTGCCATATTACCATTTCAAACTAAGGAACCTGAAGCGTTTGTATTTCTTCTGCTGACTTTGAGTGATGTGTTTGTTTTCTCATGTTTTTTATGTTTGTCTCGGTTTATCGAAATTTGTGTATTAAATATTGCTACTTGTGATTGCAGGTTAATGCTGTTGAAAGAACTCCATCTATGAGTGAACTCAATGAAATACTTCTCGGACAGGTACATGTTAAAGTGATAAATCTCATTTCACCTAATGAATAATCTTTGTCTAAACTCATAAATGCTTTTTTGCACACCGTTTTTGACATGTCATTGGTTAACGTTGTGATGATTTTGCAGGAACACCTTAAACAAAGTGACCTCTCCTTCATATTTAGGTTACAGGTGATCCATGAACCCCTACAATTTATCTTTTAGGAATGTTTATGTCAGTTTTGGAATACTTTTGGCAATTATTATATCTTTGGACGGTCTACTAATATATTTGAAGTTTTTCCTTTCTTATCTGGTATCAATTAAGTTTTCTTTGCCCATGTGGCTTTTGTTTTGTACGTTTTTACGGTATAATTACCAAACGGATAGAAAAAATTATAATTACCGAAACCAACCACTGTCGTATCTCCTATATAGTCATGGTTTCTTTGTAGTTTATGTCATGCTTCTATTAAGTGCTACATCAAATATGACTTATTTGTTATGTCGTTACATTTAATTGAGTTCTGAAGCTTAAGACTATGTAGGGTGCTGATGATTCGATTCTGTATGGTTGCTGTTTAGTAGCTGACGAATTAGTGCAAAAACCGTCCAGATTAATTTCCATGATGTCAGATGGAGGACCTGCTCGTCTAGTTTCCAGTCGCCGTATTTTAACAACTCGCAGATGTTACTGCATTCTTTCAAGGCTTCCGTTTTTTTATCTGCATTTTGGCGTATTAAATAGGTTTGTCATACATAAGCTGATAAAATCATTTTGTTTTTCATCTACACTACTGCATGTGGTAATTATTACTATAATACTATCATTGTTATTATTTTATTATTGATATTGTTATTTTTTTGTAGCATCTCGACTGAAGAAAGGTTGGAACGATTAAGACAAAGTGTAATCGGCTTAGATCTTGAGTCTCCTGTTGTGTGTGCCAATGAAGAATATTTAGACAACAACACATGCGGTAATTCAGCTGAAAGTGGAGCTCAAGGAATGCCGAACGGAACCACTGAGACCGTTCAATTAAGCAGGCACGATTCTATCAACGATACAGCCACAGATGATCAATCCCGTATGGTAGATCATGCAACAATAACGGACTCATCTAGACAAGAATCTCTAGCTGCTGAACCGATTCCGAAGTTCGTTGAGGGTCCTGCTTGTGATATAGTTGACAATAACCAACCAACTCAACGGCATATACCAAATGCAATTTTGCCTCTTCTACGTTATCAAAACTGTGATAGCTCAGAATCTTCCTCAAGGTATTCTATTATCTATTTATGTTTGCATCGGTGTTCGTGCCTATACTATACAAAGAAATGTTATTTTAATATATAAGAAGTGGTTTTAAATAATTATAACATTATGGTGATATTGCTTGATGCAGTTTACAGGGCTCACCAAGTGACGATAGAAACATTAGGAGTGAGCTTGATTTGGCAGAAATGGATGAGGCGTCTTTCTCTAGTCAAGAAGATAATGAACTTGATGAGATTCTTGATTGGGCCAAGGTATTTTCTTCTATTAATATCGTTAAGTCGTTAACGTTCTTTTTGGGCACTCAAAAGTGTTGCAAGATTCTCTTTTCTCTCTCTCTCCATATTTTTGGATATAATAAACACAATAATGGTGTCACAAATCATTTGGAATTGATGGTATTCATCCGTTTCACTGTATTTATACACATCCCTTCTATTACGAATTAATCAACAAAAACTTACCATCGACACCTCTTTCTATTCTCATATTTTGTTTTATTTCATTATTGCTGTATGCCTGTATTTATGAAACATATAACGAAACATTGTGTCATATCTTTTATAATTTACATCATTAAAAAACTCTCCTTAACACAGAAGCCAATAGACTAATTATGTAATATGTGCAGGCAAATAGTCACGGATCCTTGCAGATAATATGCGAGTATTACCGATTACATATCCCTGAAAGAGGCTCAACAATCAGGTTCCACCCTCTGGAGCACCTTCATCCTTTGGAATTTCACAGACCCGAAGAAACAGTTTTACACGCTGGCTCTGATTTGGTGTCACACAACACAAATCTTGAAATTGCAGAGGTAGTTTTTAACATTTTATCGTGTTATAAGAGATTGACCATAAAATGTTTATTGTTAATTATTACCCTTATCTGCTTTAAAAAATGTTGATGTAGGCTTACAGTGCACTTGCAGTTGAGGAGGAGGCAACTGCTATGTCAGTATGGGCAATTGCATGCTTATGTGGCTCCTTACGTCTTGAGCATGTATATATTATCCCATTAATTCAAATTTATTACTTGCTGGATGCATTACATAATCTTTTATCTTCCACAGGTGTTGACAATATTTGCAGGTGCTCTGTTGGAGAAGCAAATTGTATTCTTATGCTCTAATCTGGTACATATGTTATCACTGAATGCAAGTTATTTTCTTTTTATAGCCGATTTTTGGTCTGTGCCTCGCTATTTATTCTAATATCTGTTAGCTTGTGCTCCTTTTTAAGCTTACTAGTTGCTTTCCAGCTTTAAAGATGCACAAAACCATACCTATGTTTACCAGATATGAACAATCTTTTAAATATCTAAATATTTAAATCTGTTATATCTACAGGGAATATTGTCTGCTTCAGTGTTGTCAATTATTCCTCTGATCCGCCCCTACCACTGGCAGAGCTTCTTGATGCCGGTACTAAATCCAAGATTAAATATACGTTTCTTGGTTTATACTTTATAATGCCCAGCCTTCAAGTTCAATTCTTTAAAAGTGTATGCATGTTATTTTTAGGTATTGCCAAATGACATGCTGGACTTCCTGGATGCACCTGTTCCATTTATTGTAACTTCTCAAGCTAGTACTTATTCTAGTTATTCTAATGCTCTATTGTTGATATCATTAAGCTTTATGCTTGTTATTGCATCCGTGGTTCTTTGACTTTATGTTGACCAGGTTGGTGTGAAGCACAAAACTGCTGAAGTACAGTCCAAGACAGCAAATGTTATCTTTGTTGATGCAAACAAGAACCAGGTAAGAGTTTTATTCTTTGATATTGACCATAAACTTTAAGAGTAAATTGCATTTTACGTTCTTTAAGTTTGAGCCAAATTGCAGGCACTGTCTTTTATCTAACGAAGTTACACTGGATGTCCTTTATGTTACTGTTTCTCATCAGACGGTGTCCCTTTGCCCTAACCCAATTAATTTTTTCTGTTAACTCTTAACACGTGCTACTCACATGCGGGCATAATGGTCACTTTCTCTTATTTTGTTGTTAATATATATTATGTTTATTTAATTATCTTGTAGTTATTAAGTGAAATGGACCATTATACCCTCATGTGAGTGGCACGTGTTAAGAATTAACATAAAAAGTTAACTAGGTTAGGTCAAAAGGACACCGCTTGATGAAAAACAACATAAAGGACATCCAGTGTAATTTCGTTAGTTAAAGGACAACACCTGCAATTTGGCTCAAACTTAAAGGACGTAAAATGCAATTTTCAGTGTTCAGTGTTCTTCATGTTAATGCTCAAGAACTCGAGTATGAATACATCATATTTTTTAAATTTTCTTTTTCATTGATTAGGTGAAATCATCATCATTACCACATTTGCCCCGACAAAGAGAATTATATACGGCTTTAAGTCCATACCACTCCCAGCTTGTGGGAGAAAGTTATCTAGGCAAAAGGAGACAGGTTTATGATTGCTCTGAGGTGCAGGTATAGTTTTGCACTTAACCTTAATTAATATATTATCAGATGTAGATAATTTTTTGATGTCATAATCGATGAAGTAATCTTGTAAGGTAGTATATATCTGGGATCTCTTTAACAAATATAAACAGAAAATAAAATTCCACTTGATTGTTATGGACACAGGTTGAAGCTGCAAAGGGATTTCTCCAAGAAACAAGATCTTACTTAGACTCTCTTTGCTCTAACCTACGTTCTCACACGATTACAAATGTTCAGTCAAATGACGATAAGGTTTTTCTTTTTCTCTACTCAGGCATAAATATAAGTATATATTTAAATTGTTTTGCTATGGTATGGTATGATTGGCTTGAGAAAAATACAAGTAGACATATGAATAACATCTAGTGGTTTAAGCACACATTATATTCTATTTATCTTACACAATTCAACCGTACCGCAGGTATCTTTGCTGTTGAAGGAAAGTTTCATCGACTCCTTTCCTAGCCGTGATCGACCTTTTATGAAGGTGCGTTGGTCGATTCTTCTAGATTTTTTTAACAACTTACTAACATGTTTCATTCTGTGTAGCAGCTTTTCGTAGAGACACAACTCTTCTCTGTACATACAGATCTGGTCTTATCGTATTTCCAGAAGGATTAGCACAGCCATGTAAGCTTGGTAATGCAATCAATGTATAATAATAATAATAATTTTATATACAACTTCTGAAACTTGTTGTTTAAACATTTATTATATTATAATATACAATTTGTTTTCATATGCCTATTTAATGGTTTGAGCCCACACCTGAAAAATTAGATGGAGGGTTGTAACTTGTAACATGTACAGTACTTGGTTAAATTTGAAGTTGGCTGATGATGTCAGCTATGTAGAAATGGAAACTGGAAAGTGGGCCCTCTCAGTGTGGTTAAAAAATGTACTGTTAGGTAAGAAATTTTGAAACTTTAATGAGAGACCACAAAGTGAGTAGTGTAGTTGTCCTTTAATTCATAAATCTGAATTTACTTTTAGGTGTGTGCTCATAGAAATAATTGAGGTGAGCCTTCTCTGCTATCTAATGCATCTGAGATATATACTGAGATAACACTGAACAATAGTTATTGATAATCTGAATCTTCGTTCATGGATTGGGACTGATTTGTTAGGTATTTGTGGCTAAGTGTGTATCTAGTGAGGTTTTGTTTCTGTAAGGTACTTTATTTAATGCACCTAGTACAAGTCACACTTTAGGGTTGTTGGTCATTGAATTTTGTGGTCCAAATAAAAAAACTGGAGTAGGAAATAATTGAAATACAGATTTCATAGCATAACTTACAAGTTTTAGAAGTATGGTGTGCAAGTTTTGGTTTTAAGTAAATCATGTAAGTAAACATTTTCTCTCGGTGTGTTACACTTGTGTGACCGTGATCAAAGACGCCATAAGTTATGCGGATCCACTATCTTGGTTTAAAAAAGCGTGCCTGAGGCGCGAGGTGCAAACCTCAATTTCTTATGTAGCTTGAGGTGTAGGTTGTACAAAAGCGCAGCTGAGGCACGCTTTTTTGCTGAAAAAATCCTCTCTGAGGCGCGTGCCTCATGTATATGACCCATTTTTGTGCAGCATATTGTTGTAAATCATTCATTTCTGGTTGTACATGTATGTAATTCCAATATTAAAACATATATGCAGCTTATTTGTGTCTAAATATCAGGTAAATGATCCTAGAAACCTATATAATATATAAAAATAATTATATAATCGCCTTGCGCCTCGCGTATGAAAAGCCCAACGGTTTTGCGCTTTCGTCTTGGTTTTAGACCTCGTCGCTTTTGTGTGCTTCGCGCTTTTTAAAACCAAGTCCACTGTTGCATATCCGCTTTGTCTTTTAACTATTGTATCATACAAAGAGAGTTGGGATGGTGGGGACCGGTGGTTGAACGTTGTGCTTAAATTAAACTGTCAATACGGTACTTAGCACTTCAATCTACATTCTCGACCATTTGTACATTTCCAACTTTTAATGCTGAACATGTTAGTGTTCACACATTTGCGTCTTTTGCTAAGTTAAAAATGTCTACACTTGTTCTCACCTTAATAAATTTGTGACCATTATAATATTATAAAGCAATTGGTCGTCTATAGTTCTTGTTTGTGATATCTGTTTTCCCAGATAGAGAGATGCTTTGGGAGAAGACCGGTAGTAATCACTTTAGTAGAAGTTTATGTCTTGTCAAAATAAACTGTACAAGCACCTAGTCAAGTTAGTTAGTTTGGGTCTTTTACACCGTATCTCTTTCCTTCAGCAAAACATGTACATTCAAACTACGTTGCGCGATCGAAGACTCGAAGTCACATATTTTGTTTAACCGGTTGCTAAGTTATTAAGGCCATGACAACTTGCGTCCGTTCTCAACTAAAAAAAGGCAAGGATTTCTAGGTGTAAACCTAAAGGTGCAACTAGAACATGGCTAGCTTATGATAGAAAGAAGTTATAAAGTATTGTCATATACCTTTCATATGTAACTAACAAAAATAATCATTGGGATTACTCGAGTATCATCGTGCCACCAGCGGAGCCACCCGATCATATCCATCTCCACTAGGCATAATGCCTATATATCAATTCAGGAGGAAACCCAATAAATATGAGAAAACCCCCCTTGTGGGAATCGAACCTATTGGTTTCAAAGTCTTATGCAACCCCCAAGATGCCACTAGACTGGCTACAAAGACAACTTTAGTTTTTGGTACTTATTTTACGATTTGTCTTTGTTGTCCAATTCAAATCGATTTATACATAACATTGGTCATGGACTATAGAGTCAATTGTAATCAGTGGCGAAGCTTGAGATTTCCGACCGGGGGGTCAAAAACGTATGTACCAAAAAATTTCTATAAAATGGGGGTCGAAAACGTATATACCCAAAAATTTTCATACGGAAACTAAATACTCTCCACTACTGAGCGAAAAGTTCGGGGGGTCGGCCGCCCCCTCCCGCCCCCACTATGCTTCGCCAATGATTGTAATGAACTCATGTCCCGTATTTTATAAAATAATTTTCCTTACATTGTCTTAGTCCGATCAAGCGTTCATTTCTATTTAAACAACATATATCAAATCCTTAAAAAATATAAACCTTGTAGAAAAAAATGCATTTTAGCATCTAGCAAAATAATGATATAGAAAATGTAATTAGAGCAGAGAATAAAAATGCATCTAATAAGATTAAAGTCTTCAATACGAGAAAAAGTAGATATAATAAGATCAAACATATCATATAACTAGGTTTATATGAGTTAAGGGATTTTAATACTAATTTGTTAATACTAACATACTAACTACTAACCTGGTTAGCGACATACTAACCGTACGTATGCGATTCAGAAAAATATAACTAGGTTTATGAGTTATTGTAAATATCTTATTTTCCTAATTTCTCTTCTTACATCTTACATTTATACAAAGAAATAAAGCTTTGCTAGAAAGAAATAAAGCTGACAAGGAGTGGGGGTGTGGTAGTGATTGTGACAGAGGGGGTGAAAGAAATATCACTTTAATCAATGATACCAAGGGTTTCTTGATCTTTTTTTTCTAGCAGAAATAAAAGTAGATGCTCTTGCTTCTGTTTCTGCATCTCTTATATCTTGTGATTTTGTTGTCTTTAAAAATAAATAAATTAATTTGTTGGATTAAAAAGAAAACTTTAATATACCAAGTTGCTCTAAAAAATCATTAATATATGAACAACCCTAGTTAAACATCACAATGTGAAATAAGTCCAGACAATCATTTGAATAGAAAGATAAACAAAAAAGAAAGACAAAAAAATCGGTTTAATGTTTTAGTATCCTCCACAAAACATAACGATTTTTGATTGGTTTAATGTTCTGATATTGTCCCGGGTATGAGTCATACGGTATTAAGCGATGGTCCGGGCTCTACCAGTGAGCCACTTCGATTTTCGAAACCATGAAGCCAAGCATGGAAACATGTAGTGTCTCCTTAAAATGCAACACCACACAATGTTAATGGCAAAGGTGAAACAAAACCCTTTTCATAAAGAAACAAGTCACCAAAGCATAAAGAGAAGTATGGAGTATGGACCGGTTCTCCAATCAAATGGGACCAATGGGGGATGGTTCCCAAAACAAGAAAGGTCAAATTATTTACTGTCAAAAGAGATGAAAAAGTAAAAGTAAGAAAAGAGAGAACTGTACGATGCTTCTTCTCTTCTCTGGGAACTTCCACTTTTTTTACTGTCACCCTCTGATCATTTACAGATTTTATATTTTTGGTAAATCTTCATGATACTATTTTACTTTGTTAATAAACTTTTTTTATTTTAAATTTTTTAGGGTGAAAACTCACACAGATCTAATCCACTCCACCATACATGGCGGACTCGAACCCGTTTAAAAGATGGGACGTCATTTCACGCATCAAGATACCACTGAACTAGATGCAATTTTTACTTATTTTTAACAGTTTATATAATTTAAACCCCCTCAGCTTGCGGATCTAGAAAATCTACATAGGGGTAACGTTTAAAAAAAGGGCAACGAAATCGGAAAAATGTCAAATTTTTCCTAAATTTACACTACTGTCGGAGCGTCAAGGGACAACCGGGATTACCCCTTGTAACACTATAGGTCCGCACCTAGTCGGCTGGTTATGTATTAAGTACTACTAAGGGCATGTGTAGTCATAAAGCCCTCAAAGGGGCGTTATGCGCCATGTGGCATGCCACGTCAGCAAAGGGGCTTTATGGGGCTTTATGCAATTTGGGGCCGTAGTCATAAAGCCCCTGTGTAATCATTACTCAATTAATTTAATTTTCTATTTTTTAAATAATTTATAAGTTTTATAAATTAAAAAAACATTTCATTAAATAAAAAACACTACATTAAAAATTAAAAAAAAAGTTACACTAAAAAAAAAAATTACTCCTAAAAAATAAATTTATTCTTCGGTGTCATCTTCGTTCTCTCCTTCTTCCTCTTCGTTTTCTCCAGCATCTAAACCTACGTCTTCAAAGTTCCCGTCTTCGAATTCCTCCCCCACTTCTTCCTCGGAATCTTCGTCGTGATCATTGTTTGATCGAATTGGGCGAATCGCCCAAGCATGCTCAACCAAATCCGCCTTCAACGCGTTATGTATTTCTCTAGATCGGAGTAGTTGAGCATTTACGAGTCTCTCTTCCGTTGTCGCTTGGGGTAGTTCGACCAAATCTTCGGGAATATAGTTTTGGCATATCGCTTTTCCATCATCCTCAATGATCATATTATGCAAAATGATGCAAGCATACATGGCCATTCGTATTTTATCCTTATGCCACATGCGACAAGGATTCCTGATAAAATGCCATCGTTGTTGTAGAACCCCAAAACACCTCTCGATGTCCTTTCTCGAAGACTCTTGTAATTTTTTAAAATACTTTCTTTTTTCATCGAAAGTTTCAGAAAACGTTTTAACAATAATCGAATACTCGGGGTAGATACCATCGCCCAAGTAGTAGCCATGCTCGTAATCGTTCCCGTTTGCATGGAAACCGGCCTTTGGTATAGTTCCAGAAATGTAGCCCTCGATTAATGGTGAAGCCTCTAACGTATTAATATCGTTAAAACACCCGGCTACACCAAAGAAGGCCGACCAAACCCAAAGGTCGTATGACGCAACACCTTGTAATACCAAAGTTGGCCCTTTTTGATCACCCCGCGTATGTTGACCTCGCCATGCGGTTGGACAATTATACCAACGCCATTGACGACAATCCAAGCTACCAATCATGCCGGGTATTCCATGCTTTTCTAGATGCACCTCATATATTTTTTGAAGGTCGTTCCAAGTGGGGTTTCTCAAATAACGTTTTCCATATAACTGGCATATTCCTAAAATATAATTTAAAAGTTACGAAAAAAATAAATGTAAAAAAGTAAATAAATAAAAAACAATAGCAAAAATTAAAAGTAAATGTATAAAATATAATTTAAAAGTTACGAAAAAAATTACCATAGCAAAAATGTTCCAACGTATCTCGGGTTGTTTTCTCCGCCATCTTCAAATACTCGTCGTTGATGTCGTACGTGTTTCCGTATGCTAATACGCGTAACGCGGATGTGACCTTTTGAATTGAGGTGAAGCCTAGATATCCTCGTGCGTCCATTCTTTGCTTAAAGAAATCGTACGTATTTTCCAAGTCATTGTTAATGCGCAAAAATAACCTTTGGCTCATCCGAAAACGTCGTCTAAAAACATTCGGTCCGTGAACCGGTGCCGCGTCAAAATAGTCTTTCATCAAACGCTCGTTCGCGGCTTCACGATCTCGCAAGATATAGGTGCGTCGCAAGATGGGTCGTGGAGGGGGAGGTGGCCGAATGTGCTCAAATGTTTGTAGCACAAAAGTACATGCACTCGTAACCGCTTCTTCCTCGGCCGCGTCTTCGTCGGGGGAAAAATATCTTCGGTAAATTTCGGTGAAAGACTCTTCCGACGGGGAACCCATTTTTTATAAAGTGAGACTAGTTTTTTAAAAATATATAGAGAATGAGAAGGAGAATGAGAAGAAGAATGGTTTGAGTTGTAAAAAAAGTGGAAGAATATGAGGTTATTTATGGTGTTAATAATAAAAAAAATTGAATTTTTTTTTTTTTTTAATTTATGACCGTTTGACAACGGTCAAAATTTTAAATAAACCATCTCCTCGCGCCGCGATAAACATCACGCTCTTTTTTTTTTTTGGTTCATAGCGCCCATGGGGGCGGTGTGCTAGGCGCCATATCGACGCTATGGCTTGGTCTCGCGCCCCAGTACATGTGGTCTAAGCATGCATGTTTTTATGCCTATTAGCCTTTTGGACGCATGCCTGGTTTTGTTTTATTGGGAGGCTGCAAACCAACTTTTATAAATTTAAAAAATAATTAATTTTACCTTTAATACAGAGACCTTTTTTTTATTGTAATAAACATTTAGACGAATTACAATTTACACCTGTGTATTGGAATGTAAGGGAAATTACCCGAATTTGATGAGGTTGTAAACGAACCGACCTGAACGGAGTCTTGCTCATGTTTGAACGAAATTCTTGTTCACGT
This sequence comes from Helianthus annuus, assembly GCF_002127325.2. Taxonomy (NCBI): domain Eukaryota; kingdom Viridiplantae; phylum Streptophyta; class Magnoliopsida; order Asterales; family Asteraceae; genus Helianthus; species Helianthus annuus. The sequence goes on from NC_035438.2 coordinate 51,350,770, forward strand.
TCGTTCATTAAGGAATTGAACTTGTTCACAAACAGTTCTAAAACACAAACGAATATATACGATTTTTTTATAAGAAAAAAATAGGCATAATTGCCTTGTTAAGCACTTGATATTATGATCGTAAGCATTATTATCCCAAAACAATGGCACAAATTACACATAATAAGCGTAAACATAATTACCCAAAATAATGTTTTAAAGATCTAAGTTTCTAATGAATGAACATAAACTAAACAATTGAACACAATTTCTCGTTTATGTTCGTGATGTTGGGTCAAAACACGTTGTATTATGTAGTAGTTCATGTTGATTTTGGGTGTTGTAACACCTTTATTCAATATTCATATGGGTTTATATACTTATCGCGTGTTTGGTGTTTTTGGCTTAATAGGTGCTAAAAAGGGCGAAAAAGAGAAACCGAGCTAAAAAACAGGTTTGACGGGTCAACACAGGAGCTGCAGCGGAAAAAGCCCACCTGGGTAGCCCAGGCGACACACGGAAGATGACCTCTACTCTCCCGCGACGCGCGAGAGAGGTCAATTACGGGAAAAAGGCATAAATTACTAATTCGCGTTTTAGGTTGATGATACCATTCCCAGCCGTCAGAGACGAACTAAAGGGAGATTTTAGGTGATTCGAGCACTATTCTTCCATCTTTCAAGCGGTTCTTTCATGTCCGGTCAATTCTCAATGACAAATAAAGTTGTGATGACTTCCATGCGCGGCTAAACGTTGGTGACCTCCACCCGAGTGAACGTTTATTAGTTTTTGCACTTTGAACTTTGTTTGCTGATTCTTGTAACTGGTACTTGTAAGATTAAATATATTATTTTATATTTAATCTAGTAGCCATTATAATCATTTACATTATATGGATCAAAATATATAACAATCCTATTATATAATTAGTTGGTAATTGTTGATGGGCCTAATTACCCTTATTAACTAATTAGGGTTTCCTCCTGGGTGCATATATAAGGAGAATAATGTGGAGGTTAAAGGGTTAGACAATTATACAAAAACCCTAATTACTCATAACATCAAATCGCCTCTTCTCCATAGCCGATTACCCCTTTATCGGTTCTCATCATCACCATCATTAGATTGCACCCTAAGGAGGAACCAGACCAAGATGACAATCATGTCAAACCTTACTGCTGCCTCTCCATCTGGATTCTCTGCTGACCTGTACTGCTGCAATCAGGTATGTTTTCATGTTTTCCATTATGCCTATGTCACACCCCGATTTCCACGTGTATCACCGGTAGGCCCGGTGGGGGATTACCGTGACGTAGTTGGCAACAATATAGTCAAACCACAATATATGAATGCACAGCGGAAGCATAAAGATAAATATAATTCAACCTTCTACTTGTTATAGGTGAAATTCTGAGCCCATATCCTGGAAAATATCTTGATATATATCCTGTTTATATTGTATCTGTTTACATCCGGGATGCTGATTCAGGATATTGGTAACATCCTGAATGGTATCCTCAGGATTACTAACGGATTAAATGCAGGTACGTGGGTTAGAAGCTAGCAACGTTAACAAGACCTATTCCACGGAGGACTCAGTCCAAGTCGTTCAAGGAAAGACGTTGGAGCCGTATTACTCGGTTTACAACGTCTATAATGGAATATTCGGAGTAGCCCATATTTGTAGGGATTATTGTTTGTAATTCGTTACTATAAATAGTGGGTATATCAGATCAACTAGGACATCACAATCACACTCTCTACACTCTAACACTTGCTCTCTCGCAACTTTCACAAATTCATTGTAACACTTAGCGATCTGATCTATATCCTGCACTGTATCCTGAAGTTTAAAGCAATAAGAAGAACTAGGCAGCTGCGATTGTCAGCTCCCGAGGTTTTATGCCGGCGGTCTAGATTGATCAAGGGCTTTCCTCGTACATCTCGTGTCATTTACTTTACCTTTTTGCTCATTGTTTGATCGTAGATACAGCTCAATATCCTGAGCCGTATCCTGAACACTGTTTTTCCAAAGAACATAACCAGCATATTTTCAACACACTTTTTAGCACACTACCTCACTTAACTAATTTGATCACTTAATTGCTTCGGTAATTTTTGACCAAAACAATTTGGCGCCCATCGTGGGGCAAGTGGTGCTCTCTTTACTAAAAATCTCGGTGAAATCGTTAATTGGTTTTCTCTTTTCAAAACTTTTTGCCACATTGTTTACAATGGCCTCAAGATCAAACATGAGCTCTTCTACTGTGTCTGCTACAACTTCTGCAACAGTTGGTTCGGTGCTTCCACCACCTCCTCCAAGGATGCCAGCCTCTACACAATCTCAAGATGTTATCCCTACTCGGAGTGTCTAGGGATCTGCTCCTGTTTTAGCTTCTAACGATGAAATTCTAACCTTATTTGGAAGTGTGCAGGAACAAATGAGGCAGCAACAGGAAATGAACCAAATGCTTTTGAGAGAAATACAACTCCTGAAGTCTGGCTCGAGCAGATCTGTTGAGGATAATGTCACTCCATTACATCCCAGAGCGTTGAACTTTAGTTCAGCTGTGTATACTGAGGATAACAGGGGGAATATTGTACCCAGCCTTCCTCAGAATCATACTCCTGAAATACCCTCCTCGGTCAGGATATCAACCATGAGGAACTCAGGATATGCTTCAGGATATGGGCTAAATCCTCTAACGGGTAACGTATCAAATAATAATAATGTTATTGCCACTAACAGTGTTGGATCTCTGCAGGATACAACTGTAACGTCAGAATTATCCAGGGAGCTTCAGAAGTTAAAGGATATGATATCCAGTGTACCTGGGGTGGTGCAGCCAATTCCTGAAGTATCCCAGGATAGCCACAGGATATCTCGGTTCGTGCATCCCATATGTGATGCTGAAATCCCAAAAAGATTCCAGACTCCAAACATGAAGCTTTACGACGGAACCACGGATCCTGAAGAGCATATTGCCCAGTATAGGGAAAGGATGGAGATCAACCCTATCCCTCCGGAGCTCAAGGAAGCGTGCCTGTGCAAGGGTTTTGGTTCAACCTTGACAGGATCGGCTTTGAAATGGCTCTTGAATGTTCCTCCACATTCGATTACATCTTTTGCTCACTTAGTAAATTTATTTAATAGTCAATTTTCTTGTAGTAGAAGCTTTGAAAAATTAACAAGTGATCTCTACAGGATAACACAAGGGCCTCAGGAATCCCTTAGGGATTATGTGAACAAGTTCAGCCGGGAATCACTAGACATTCCCCATCTTGATGTTGCAACAGCTGTGCAAGCTTTCAAGATGGGGCTGCAAAAGGATTCTCAATTCTATCAAGACCTTGTAATGAACCCATGCAGGAACCTGGATGAAGCCCGGAACAGGGCTCTAAGATATATTCGGTTGGAGGATGACAGAAAAATGCAAGAAAAGATGAATGCATCCTCAACATATGAAATCGGAATCCTCATATAGACCATATCACTCTAAGCCATATGGCAGAAATGATAACAAGAGAGTGAATGTTGTTGAAGACGAGGATCCTGAAGAATATCCTGAATTATCTGAATATTTTTTTTCTGTTAATATACCTGAACTAATGTATGCTATGCAGGGTTTGGGAGATAAAGCCAGGTGGCCTCGAAAGAATCAACAAAAAGTAGATTGGAAAGACAAGTCGAAATGGTGTGCTTTCCACGAAGATTTTGGACATATGACTGAGGATTGCATCGCTCTGAGGAAAGAAATCAGCTACCTTCTAAGCAAGGGATATTTGAAAGATCTCTAAGGTAGAAAGAAGAATAAGGGTCAGGATACTGAGAAGGATCCTGAGCGAGCGGCATCACCTCCCGCCGATGCCAAGATAATCAACTTCATTTCAGGAGGGTCCGACATTTGCGGAACTTCGTATTCGGCGGCCAAGAGACATGCAAAGGAAGCTAAGGCCGAGAGGGGAGACAAACCTATCAGGATGACCACGCTCACAACTGACAAAGTGATCACTTTTGATGCAGATGATAGGGATACTGTCCAGGATCCTCACCATGATGCTCTGGTAATAACATTATATGTGGCTAACCATTTTGTACGCAGGATATTGGTTGATAATGGCAGCTCCGTCAACATAATACAACTGGAGACTCTGAAGAGAATGAATGTGTCTCCGATGGATATCACTTCGAAGTCTACTGTGCTCGTTGGTTTCAGTGGAGAAGTTAGGAACACAGTGGGAGAGATAAGGCTACCCGTATATGTTGAAGGAGTCAACAAGATGCAACGTTTCTGTGTGATGGATTCTCTATCCTGCTATAACATCATCCTAGGAAGACCATGGATCCACGATATGAAGACCGTTCCATCAACGTATCACCAATGCATCAAGATCCCTACCCCTTGGGGGGTTGTCAAGATCGACAGTGATCAACAGGAGGCGAAAGAATGCTACTCATCCTCGATGAAATCCTCAACCAAACCTAGTGCAGCATAGCAATTAAAGACGCGGGCCCAGGATATCGTGGAGGATCCGGAGCAGAATGTGAAGAAAATTATCCTAGACCAGGATAATCCCGATATTTCGGTGCTCGTGGGAACCAATATCCCTCAGGATATTGAAGAACAATTAATTAACTTTTTGAAATGCAGGATGTCAACGTTTGCGTGGAAGCATGAGGATATGACAGGTATATCTAAAGACATTATTACTCACAAGCTTGGAATTGACAGGTCGTTCAAGCCTATACAACAAAAGAGAAGGAAATTCGCCCCTGAGCGGAATGCAATTATCCAAGAGGAAGTTGAAAGATTACTGAAGTCCAGGATGATTAGAGAAGTCAAATTCCCTAGATGGCTAGCAAATGTGGTGGTGGTTCAAAAGAAGAATGGGAAGTGGAGAGTCTGTGTAGACTACACAGACCTGAACAAAGCTTGTCCAAAAGACCCATTCCCTCTGCCTCATATAGACTCGATGGTGGATGCCACTGCCGGTCATGAAATGTTGACCTTCATGGATGTTTTGGTCAAAAATCACACAAAGGATAATGCAACCAAACTTTATGTAAACGGGGTATGATGCTTGGTTTATAGAAAAAGTACAGGATCACTTCAGTGTGAAATATGTAAAGACACAATGATTTATACGAGGAAAAAGCCCTTGATCAATGTATGATCTCCGGCATAAAAAACCTCGGGTGATGGCAACTACCGATCACCAAACTTTAATATAAGAAAAATAGTTACAACTTCGGATGATAATGAGCTGAGTACAAGGATCACTATCGTAATGTGTGTCTAAGCGTGTGAGAATTGTGTTGTGTGTTCTTCCGAATGAGGAAGAGTGTTATATATACAAGTGTAGGTGACCTATTTTAGGTAAAAAGACTAATAATCAGCTCATTACCCCTTTAGAAATAAAAGTAAATCTAGCCTAAATTATCGCCCTTAAATCATGCCAAGTTTCCATATCCTTCACAACGTCCATCTCCGATTAAGCACATGCTATAGTTGTAAAGACGCGTCCTTTGATTGTGATGCTTAAGAGCGGATCCTGCTAGATGTCCTGCAAAACAACATTAAATTCAACGAAAGCAACTGTTAGCATGAGGATCCTATGATGGTCCGTGATCCTGATCCCGGAACTCTGCTGAGGATCACTATCTGCCAAAGAAACAAGGATCACTGGTTAGGATCACACGTGAGGATCATGTATTGTAAAAATCCAGCCCTAACAATTGCCCCCAAAATATAAGGAGTTTATTGTAAATAAACGAGTTATATTTTGCTTTGATCTTATCTGCAACGAATGACTCGGATAACTAGCCGTTAATCTCGAACTAGCCGTTGCAACCCTTACGTCATAGATGTGACAATCCCTGCAAATCATGATTATAAATAGGAGATAGGGTAAGGATCGATTTGTATTTAAATTCAGGATATACTCCCTTTATAATCTCCACCGAAGATTGATCAGGTATTCTCTTCCTTTCTTTCTTCCTTTTCCTGCTCTGTTTTTTCTGCTCTTGCTCTGTTTTTGTTCTGCCACGAGTATGTTGCTCCGAAATTCTCCCCATAAGGATCACAAGAAGAGCAGTCCCCTGAAAAGCCAAGGGATCATTAAGGACTCTCCTACGGAGAGATGCTGCTTTACCGATGCTCATGTAGATAGGATTCGTCATTGTTTTCCGGCGGATGCTGTTTTCAAGTCATTCACATCCACTGCTTTGAGTGACTTTGTTTCTGACGCCTGGGTGGCCTTTCCTGCAACTCCGTTTACCATAGGATATTCATATCCTTTTCCAGCCTTCACCCAATCCTTCTTTTCTCTGACCGGCATGTCCTATATCCAAGCCATGCCGATGATCTGGAGGGTTCTGTGTACCCTTGAGAGGATCATTGAGTAGGAGGGGATTGACTTAGGGATGTCCGAGCTGGCCGAGCTTTATGATCTTACCACGTTTGGTTCTTACCGATATCTACTGAAATGGAAAGCTGGGGAGGATCACCCTGTTTTTAAGGTTACCAAAAATGACACAAACTGGAAGCGTCGTTTCTTCTTTGTTAGGAGGGATACCATCCCTGACGGGAAGGATCTGCCCAAGGAGTGGGCTACTCATGGTAGGATAGGGGATCCTGGAAGGATCATCATCAGACTTAACTCTTATGATGAGGATCACTAATGTCTTTTTTGTTTTTTGTTTATTGTGCAGCTATCTCCATTGCTCATCTCAAGTTAACCCCTGCTGCAAGAGAGAGGGTTCTAGCTTTCAAGAAGCTTGATCCTGAAATCAGAAGTTTTCAAGTCACCATCCAAGATTCACAAGAAGTATCCTCCGCATCTGCCACAATGTCAAGTAAGTATCCTTACCAAAAAGTAAGTTCTATGCAAAAATGTTAAATTAGTTAGGAGACTTATCTTGTTTTGATTGTGTAGGCGCTGGGAAGTCTACTAAGTCTGCCTCTAAGTTCGGGATTGATGAACTTGCCACTGTCAAGTCTTCAAGAAAGAAGACCCCTGCTGCCAGTCCCTCTGCTTCGGCCCCTAAAGCACCTGTTAGGGGTAAGGGGAAGAAGAGAAAGACTTCTGAGGATCTCCAAGGATTTCCTTTGATCCGCCAACAGTTTCTCGACTATGTCAATGAGGTAAGGATCATTGCCCCTGTTGGTTATCCTTCTCGAATATCCTGCTTGTGTATTCTGCCTGTATATCCTGCTTCTTTGAGGATCACCTGATCCTGAACTTACCTTTTTTCTCTTTTGTAGAAATTTGCTGAGATTGAGACCTACCTTGGCCATGTCGAGGATCAGGAAAGCCAAATTGCCGAACTCCAACAAATGGGCGTATTGAAGGATCTCAAGATAGCCGATCTTGAGAAGGAACTCCGGGCTACAAAGGATGAGGCTGCTCAAAGGCTGATCGACATGGATGGCGAGAAGCGGGAGATCACCCAGGATGCCAAGGTCTCTGCCGCAATTGCCATGTACAAGATACAACTACAGATGGCTGCGGAGGCTCAGGATCCTGCCTTCGATAAGAGCACATGGGATGTTGAGGGCTGGAAGGCAAGATTGGCTGAGCTGGAGGATGAGGACGAAGCCGAGGAGATCCCAATGCTGGAGGGCGGTGATGCTGAGAAGGATCAAGGTGGAGAAGCTGGTGGTGATGGAGCAGTGAAGGTTTGAGCTGCTGGATTGGGCGATGATGGATATTTGTGACTAGGCCGGAGCCCAATTTTTTTAAGTATGGTAGTGGTTTTTTTTTGTGGTTGTGATGTTTGAAACAATTATGGTTTGTAACTTTGAACAATAGTTTTTAGGGTTAAGGATCATGGATCCTTTGGACAATAGGTAGGATTACAAAAGGTGGAGGGATCATCTGTTTGGGGGATGAAGCCTTTGTGATCCTGCCGCCTTTAATTTCCTGCACCTGCTAAGACCGCATAGACAATGGACACCATTTGCCAACCCATGTGGACGGGCCACGTTTTGCTGGTAGAAATGTGGGTTGGCAACTTTGACAACTTTTTGAAAGGGTTTAAGATCCTTTTGTTAATAATATAACTTTAATCTTTCTGGCTTATCTCGTGTTGTTATTCTTTATTTATCTTCTTATTTTCCAGTTTGTTTTAGAAACATATTTGTTAGAGTAACAAGAGTTGAGCAAACCATGTTTAATAAATTTAGGATATGATCCTAGATCAGATATCCTGACACTGAAAATTTTTGAAGCAATCAATTTCAAGGATCATAGGTTTAGTTGTCAAAGTGTAAGGATTGTTTAGTATAATAAAAATAGTCAAGGATCATACCTGAGGATCCAAGTTAGGATCCTAACCTTTAATCAAGATAATCATAAGTGAAATTTTAACGGATAATAAGGATTAAGGATCCTTATTTGTTTAACTTCGAGAACCTGAAAAATGGAACATAACTTGGGACTAAGCCAATGTAAAAGATAAATTAGTAGCTGGGGACATGCCCAAAGGATAACTGGGGATGATCCCAAAGGATCACTGGGGACAAGCCCAAAGGATAACTGGGGACAAGCCCAAAGGATCGTATGTAAACTGGAGTATGGCCCTTATTGGCGACTATCCAAACTTAGTGACATGAAAATGTCAAAACCTTAGCTAACGTGAAAACGTTAGAAACCTTATGAACGGATGTATGGTACGTCTACCATTATACGTAGGATCCTAGGTATAGCCAGTACGATGAGGTTGTCAGCCCCGGAAGTGGGTACTGGTCCCAAAGACGTGAACTATATCAGGATCATCGTGCGCTGCTGGCGGAAACTGGGGATAATCCCAAGGATAACTGGGGTTGGACCCAAGGATCTGCGTTGCTTTTGAAGATCTTTGACGATATGCTGTAGATACCTGAACTTATCAAACTCAAATGGTTCGTGAGAAGAGGATGAAGGATACAGGATCCTTATCCTTTGGTAAAAAGTAAGGAAATGTAATAGTTTTAAGATAAGGACATTACCAGAGTAAGGATCACTGTCATCACCGGGATCCTTCGAGGATACTTCAATATAAGGATCACATGCTTGAAGGATCATGTTCACATAAAGTATCTCTTTAAGTGAACAACATTCCAGGCTCTTGGTAACAAGTTTCCTTCCATGGTTAGCAATCTGTATGCCCCCTTTCCTGCTTCAGCTTCAATCAAGTAAGGGCCTTCCCACTTTGGTGCTAACTTCCCGTCAGCAGGATTAATAGTGTTTTGGAATGTTTTTCTCAACACCATATCTCCGACTTGAAACTTCCTTATCCTAACATTTTTGTTGTAAGCACCAGCCATTCTTTGTTGGTAGCTTGCCATCCTTATCCTAGCCAGATCCCTGATTTCCTCAATAGTATCCAAATCCAGAGCCAGGATTGTAGCATTCTCTTCAGGATCACGAGCACTTGTTCTAGCAGTTGGGATCACCATCTCTGTTGGGATCACTGCTTCTGCCCCAAATACTAAAGAAAAAGGTGTTTGACCAGTGGCATTCTTGGGGGTTGTCCTATCAGCCCATAGCACATAAGGTAACTCCTCTGCCCATTTTCCCTTCTTGGATCCTAGCTTCTTCTTCAGATTGTTGATGATGATCTTGTTGGATGATTCTGCTTGGCCATTGGCTTGTGGATGAACTGGTGTTGATGTTATCATCTTAATTCCCCAACTGTCACAAAAGTTAGTGGTTCTGCTTCCAATGAATTGGGAACCATTATCACATACAATTTCAGAGGGAATGCCAAATCTAGTTATAATGTTTCTTTTGATAAAGGATATAACTTCTTTTTCTCTGACTTGAGCAAAGGCTTCAGCTTCTATCCACTTAGAGAAGTAGTCAGTCATGGCAAGCATAAATACTTTTCCACCAGGTGCTTTAGGGAGCTTGCCAACTATATCCATCCCCCATCTCATGAATGGCCAAGAGGATGGTATAGGGTGTAGCAATTCAGCTGGTTGATGAAGGATATTGCTGTGTTTTTGACAAGGATCACACTTCTTAGCATATTCTACAGCATCCCTTTTCATAGTTGGCCAGTAGTATCCTGTTCTAAGGATCCTTGAGAATAATGCTCTACCCCCAGTGTGGTTTCCACAATCTCCTTCATGGAATTCTCTCAACACTTCTTCAATTTCAGGATCCTCAATACATCTTAAATATGGTCCTGCAAGAGATCGTTTATATAGCACATTATTTAAGATTGTGAATTGAGATACCTTAATCCTGAAAGCTCTAGGATTTTCTCCCATCGGAATCTCCCCGTATTGCAAGTATCTCATGATTGGTGAGATCCATGATCCTGCATAAGATTGAGCTTCTTCACTAGGGATTACTGCAGTATCCTCTTCTATTTTCATGGCCACCTGATTTTCAATAGCAGGAGCTAGGATATGGATGATAGGGATACTTATATCTTCTGGAATCTTTAAGGATGATCCTAGGTTGGCCAATGCACCAGCTTCCGTGTTATCCTCCCTTGGTACCTGTGTTAAGCTGAAAGAGACAAAAGAGAGTGCCAATTCTTTGACTATCTCTAAATATTTGGTTAGTTTTTGACCTTTAACAGCATAGGATCCATTAAAGTGATTGGTGATCAATAATGAGTCTACATATACTTTAAGATATTTCACCCCCATATCCTTAGCAATTTGCAAGCCAGCAATTAAGGCTTCATATTCAGCCTCATTGTTAGTTGCTTGGAACTCACAGGCTATGGAGTGGGGTATTATGTCCCCCTGTGGCGATTTTAGTAGTATCCCGAGCCCTGTGCCCTTGACATTTGAGGATCCATCAGTGTGTAGTATCCAAGGATCCTTGGTCTCATCCAGCTGTTGGACCTCCAATTCTGCTTCTTTTTGTAGATCACTACTGAAATCAGCCACAAAGTCAGCTAGTGCTTGGGATTTAATGGCTGTTCTTGGCTCATATCTTATATCATGGGCACTAAGTTTTACTGCCCACTTAGCCATTCTTCCTGACATCTCTGGTTTCCTGAGGACATTCTTAATTGGAAAGTTAGTTCTAACAACGATAGTATGGGTTTCAAAATAATGCCTCAACTTAGTTGATGCCATGATTAATGCAAGAATAAGTTTTTCGAGGTGTGAGTACCTGGATTCGGCATCAAGTAAACTCTTACTTACATAGTAGATAGGATATTGTGTACCTTCATGATCCTTAACAAGGACAGCACTTACAGCGGTTGAGGATACCGCCAAATATAAGGATAACACATCTCCTTTTTCGGGCTTTGATAATGCTGGTGCTGAGGACATATATTCTTTAAGGGCTTGTAAAGCATTCTTATGTTTCTCAGTCCATTCAAACTTCTTGTTCTTCCTTAGGATATCGTAAAATTCTTTACATTTTTCTGAGGATTTTGATATGAACCTGTTCAGAGCTGCTATCCTGCCTGTTAGCCTTTGCACATCCTTAGCATTGGCAGGGGACTTGATGTTTACTAATGCTTTGATTTGCTCCGGACTTGCCTCAATGCCCCTCTGAGTTACCATATATCCTACGAATTTTCCTGCCTTAACACCAAAGTGGCACTTTGAAGGATTGAGCTTCATGTTATAATTATCAAGGATATCAAATGCTTCCTCCAAATCCCTTAGGTGATCCTCAGCTTTCTTCGATTTGACTACCATATCATCTATGTATACTTCCATAGTTTGTCCAATTTGATCTTTGAACATCATATTCACCAGCCTTTGGTATGTTGCACCTGCATTTCTTAATCCAAAAGGCATGGCAATATAACAATACAAACCTGTTGGGGTCATGAAGGCTGTATCCTCTTGGTCAGATGGTTCCATCTGAATTTGTTGGAATCCAGATGATGCATCCATGAAGGTTAACAGTTCATGCCCCGCTGTTGCATCCACCATGGAGTCAATGTGGGGTAATGGGAAAGGATCCTTGGGACATGCCTTATTTAAATCAGTGAAATCGACACATACCCTCCACTTTCCGTTTTTCTTTTGTACAACAACCACATTGGCTAACCATTTTGGATACTTTACCTCTCTGATCATACCTGCTCGAAGTAGTCTCTCTACTTCTTCCTGGATAATGGCATTCCTTTCTGGTGCAAACTTCCTCCTTTTTTGGTGGATTGGTTTGATAGACCTGTCAATGCCAAGTTTGTGAGTAATAATATCCTTAGATATACCTGTCATATCTTCATGTTTCCAAGCAAAGGTAGATTTTCTTCTTTTGAGGAAGGATATTAAGTCTTCTTTCATCTTGCCAAGGATCCCTGATCCGATATAGATTTTTGATTCAGGATCACTAGGATCCAAGAGGATTTCGTCCACATATTGTTCCCTTGCCTCCAAGACATTCCTCGGAGGATACTGTAATTGCTATTGCTCCCTTGGCTTCGAGGTTGGCTTCATGGATGAGGTATAACAATCCTTAGCCTCCTGCTGATCACTGTCGATCTTGATTATTCCCCATGGGCTAGGGAGCTTCACATATTGATGGTAGGTGGATGGGACTGCTTTCGTATCATGTATCCAAGGCCTGCCAAGGATAACATTGCAACAAGAGAAACAGTCAATAACACAAAATTTCTGATAATTATGTAATCCTTCCACGTAGATTGGGAGTTTGATGTCCCCCAGAGTTTTCTTCGTTTCTCCACTGAATCCTACAAGCACGGAGGATCTTGGTGTGATGTCTGATTCTGGGATACCCATTTTCTTCAGAACATCAAGCTGGATAATGTTCACTGAGCTTCCTCCATCGATTAGGATCCTGCGGACAAAATGGTTAGAGATAAAGAGAGTAATAACTAAACTATCATGATGAGGATCCTGAATGTTAATGCGATCATCCTCATCAAACGTTATCATCTTCCCTTCTGAGACACTTGATGTTCTAATAGGTCTTTCTCCATTATCCATTTTTGACTCCTTTGCATGCCTTTTGGCCGCCGAGAAGGATGTACCACGGATGTCTGATCCTCCAGAAATAAAGTTGATCACTTGTGCATTTGCCGGAGGTGCTGGAGCCTTTTCAGGGATCCTTTCAGGATCCTGAGTCCTTTGCTTTTTCCTTCCCAACAATTCTTTTTGGTGCCCCTTGCTTAACAGATATCCAATTTCTTTTCTTAAAGCTATGCATTCTTCAGTTAGATGCCCGAAATCCTCATGGTATGCACACCATTTTGACTTGTCTTTAGTCCCGGATGGTTTATCATTCTTTCTGGGCCACCTAGCTTTTTCTCCTAGATTCTGCATTGCAAGGATTAGTTCATGATTATCAACGGAAAAACAATATTCTGAGATTGGAGGATAATCTTCATCATCCTCTTCTTGGTTAACAGCATGCACATTCTGGTTGTCATTTCTATGGTAGGATTTGAACTTATTGCCCTTGAAGGAGGATCCTTGCTTCTCCTGTTTTGAGGATCCTACTTGTCTCTCCTGGATCCTCTTGTCATCCTCTAGCCGGATGAACCTGAGTGCCCGAGTTCTTACTTCATCTAGGTTCCTGCATGGTGTCATAACAAGATCATCATAGAACAATGAATCCTTAAGCAGTCCCATTTTGAAGGCTTCAACAGCCGTAGCCATATCCAAGTTGGGAATGTCCAAGGATTCTTTACTAAATTTAGTTATATAATCCCTTAATGATTCATTATGATTTTGAGTTATCCTGTACAAATCACTAGTTAATCTTTCAAATTTTCTACTACAAGAGAATTGGTTATTAAATAAATTAACTAAATTAGCAAATGAAGTAATAGAGTAAGGGGGAAGACTTAGCAGCTGTTTTGGTCAAAAATCACACAAGGATAATGTAACCAAACTTTATGTAAACGGGGTATGATGCTTGGTTAATTATAAAAGTAAAGGATCACTTTTATGAGAAATATGCAAAGACACAATGATTTATACGAGGAAAAAGCCCTTGATCAATGTATGATCTCCGGCATAAAAAACCTCGGGTGATGGCAACTACCGATCACCAACTTCAATATAAGAAAAATATAGTTACAACTTTGGATGATAATGAGCTGAGTACAAGGATCACTATAGTTTCGAGTGTCTAAGCGTGTGAGAATTGTGTTGTGTGTTCTTCCGAATGAAGAAGAGTGTTATATATACAAGTGTAGGTGACCTATTTTAGGTAAAAAGACTAATAATCAGCTCATTACCCCTTTAGAAATAAAAGACAATCTAGCCTAAATTGCCGCCCTTAAATCAAGCTAAGTTTCCATATCCTTTGCAACGTCTATCTCCGATTAAGCTAATGCCATAATTGTGAAGACGCGTCCCTTGGTTATGATGCTAAGAGCGTATCCTGCTAGATGTTCCTGCAAGATAACATTGTATTAAACGAAGGTAACCGTTAGCATGAGGATCCTATAATGGTCCATGATCCTGATCCTGAAGTCCTGCTGAGGATCACTGTCTGCCAAAGAAACAAGGATCACTGGTTAGGATCACGTGTAAGGATCATGTATAATAAAAATCCAGCCCTAACAATTGCCCCCAAAATATAAGGAGTTTATTGTAAATTAATGAGTTATATTTTGCTCTGATCTTATCTTCAACGGACTACTCGGATAACTAGCCGTTATAAGCGGACTAGCCGTTGTGATCATTACGTCACTGAAGTGACATCCCTGCAAATCATGATTATAAATAGGAGATAGGGTGAGGATCGATTTGTATTTAAATTCAGGATATACTCCCTTTATAATCTCCACCGAAGATTGATCAGGTATTCTCTTCTTCTCTCTTTCCTTTCTTCCTTCTCTTGCTCTGTTTTTTCTGCTTTTACTCTGTTTCTGTTCCGCCACAAGTATGTTGCTCCGAAATTCTCCTCACAAGGATCACAGGAAGAGTAGTCCGTTAAAAGGCCAAGGGATCATCAAGGATTCTCCTACCGAGAGATGCTGTTATACCGACGCTCTCATTGATAGGATCCGTCACTGTTTTCCGGCGGATACCGTTTTTAAATCTTTTTCTTCTACCGCTCTAAGTGATTTTATCTCCGACACCTGGGTGGCTTTCCCTGCAACTCCGTTCACCATAGGGTATTCGTATCCTTTTCCAGACTTCACCCAATCTTTCTTTTCCTTAACCGGCATTTCTTACATCCAAGCTATGCCGATGATCTGGAGGGTTCTGTATACCTTCGAGAGGATCATCGAGCAGAAAGGGATTGACCTGGGAATGGCGGAGTTGGCCGAGCTTTATGATCTTACCACGTTTGGTTCTCATCGATACTTGCTGAAACGGAAAGCCGGGGAGGATCACCCTGTTTTCAAGGTTACAAAAAATGATACAAACTGGAAGCGACGCTTCTTTTTTGTCAGAAGGGATACCATCCCTCACGGGAAGGATCTGCCCAAGGAGTGGGCCACTCATGGTAGGATAGAGGATCCTGGAAGGATCACCATCAGACTTGTCTCTTATGATGAGGATCACTAATGTCTTTTTTATCTCTTGTGCAGCTATTTCCGTTGCACATCTTAAATTGACCCCTGCTGCAAGAGAAAGAGTTTTAGCTTTTAAAAGGCTTAATCCTGAGATCAGAAGTTTCCAAGTCACCGTCCAAGATTCGCAAGAAGTATCCTCCGCATCTGCCACTATGTCAAGTAAGTATCCTTATAAAAAAGTAGGTTATATGTAAGATTGTTTAATTAGTAAGGGAACTTATCTTGTTTTTTTATTGTGTAGGTGCTGGAAAATCTGCTAAGTCCGCCAAGTCTGCCTCCAAGTTTGGGATAGATGATCTTGCCAACGTCAAGTCTTCGAGGAGGAAGGCTCCTGCTGCTAGTCCTTCAGTTTCAGCCCCTAAAGCACCTATCCGGGGTAAGGGGAAAAAGAGGAAAACTTCTGAGGATCTCCAAGGATTTCCCCTCCTCCGTCAGCAATTCCTTGATTATTTCGACGAGGTTAGGATCACTGCCCCTGTTGGTTATCCTGACAAGTCTAAGGATCACCTATGTCTGATGTTGTTTTTCTGTTTTTCTTGTAGAAATTCACCGAAATGGAGACTTATGTTAACCAAGTTGAAGATCAAGATCGTCAAATTGCCGACCTCCAACAGATGGGTGTGCTGAAGGATCTCAAGATTGCTGATCTTGAGAAGGAGATCCGGGCTATTAAGGATGAGGCTGTCAAAGCATTGATCAACTTTGACTATGAGAAGCATGACATCACTCAGGATGCTAAAGTCTCTGCCGCTATAGCTATGTACAAGATACAACTGCAGATGGCTACGGAGGCTCAGGATCCTTCCTTTGATAAGAGCACATGGGATGTTGAAGGCTGGAAGGCAAGGCTGGCGGAACTGGAGGACGAGGATGAAGCCGAGGATATCCCAATGCTGGAGGGTGGTGATGCTGACAAGGATCAGGGCGGAGAAGCCGGTGGTGACGGAGCAGCAAAGGTGTAGGCTGCATGATTGGGCGATGATGGATATTTTTGACTAGGCCGGAGCCCAATTTTTTAAGTATGGTAGTGGTTTGTGGTTGTGGTATTTGAAACAATTATGGTCTGTAATTTGAACAATAGCTCTTAGGGTTAAGGATCATGGATCCTTTGAACAATAGGTAGGGTCACAAATGGTGGAGGGATCCTCTGTTTGGGGGATGAAGCCTTTGTGATCCTGCCGCCTTTAATTTCCTGCACCTGCTAAGACCGCAAAGACAATGGACACCCTTTGCCAACCCATGTGGACGGGCCACGTTTTGCTGGTAGAAATGTGGGATGGCAATTTTGACAACTTTTGAAGGGTTAATCCTTTCGTTAATAAATAAAATCTTAAACTTTTGTCGCTTATCTTGTGTTATTATCCTTTTTATTTTCAATTGTTTTGATACATGTTTGTTTGAGTAAGAAAAGTTGAGCAAATTATGTTTAAGAAATTTAGGATATGATCCTGGATCAAATATCCTATAATCGAAAATTTTCAAGGTAGTTTATTTTAAGGATCATAGGTTCAGTTGTCAAAGTGCAAGGGTTGTTTAGTATAATCAAAATAGTCAAGGATCATACCTGAGGATCCAAGTTAGGATCCTAACCTTTGATCAAGATAACCATAAGTGAAATTTTAACGGATAACAAGGATTAAGGATCCTTATTCGTTTAGCTTTGAGAACCTGAAAAATGGAACATAACTTGGGACTAAGCCAATGTAAAAGATAATTTAGTAGCTGGGGACATGCCCAAAGGATAACGGGGAATGATCCCAAAGGATCACTGGGGACAAGCCCAAAGGATAACTGGGGACAAGCCCAAAGGATCGTATGTAAACTGGAGTATGGCCCTTACTGGCGACTATCCAAACTTAGTGACATGAAAATGTCAAAACCTTAGCTAACGTGAAAACGTTAGAAACCTTATGAACGGATGTATGGTACGTCTACCATTATACGTAGGATCCTGGGTATAGCCAGTACGATGAGGTTGTCAGCCCCGGAAGTGGGTACTGGTCCCAAAGACGTGAACTATATCAGGATCATCGTGCGCTGCTGGCGGAAACTGGGGATAATCCCAAGGATAACTGGGGACAAGCCCAAGGATCTGCGTTGCTTTTGAAGATCTTTGACGATATGCTGTAGATACCTGAACTATCATAACTCAAATGGTTCGTGAGAAGAGGATGAAGGATACAGGATCCTTATCCTTTGGTAAAAAGTAAGGAAATGTAAATGTTTTAAGATAAGGACATTACCAGATTAAGGATCACTGACATCACCGGGATCCTTCGAGGATACTTCAATAAAAGGATCACATGCTTGAAGGATCATGTTCACATAAAGTATCTCTTTAAGTGAACAGCATTCCAGGCTCTTGGTAACAAGTTTCCTTCCATGGTTAGCAATCTGTATGCCCCCTTTCCTGCTTCAGCTTCAATCAAGTAAGGGCCTTCCCACTTTGGTGCTAACTTCCCGTCAGCAGGATTAATAGTGTTTTGGAATGCTTTTCTCAACACCATATCTCCGACTTGAAACTTCCTTATCCTAACATTTTTGTTGTAAGCACCAGCCATTCTTTGTTGGTAGCTTGCCATCCTTATCCTAGCCAGATCCCTGATTTCCTCAATAGTATCCAAATCCTGAGCCAGGATTGTAGCATTCTCTTCAGGATCACGAGCACTTGTTCTAGCAGTTGGGATCACCATCTCTGTTGGGATTACTGCTTCTGCCCCAAATACTAAAGAAAAAGGTGTTTGACCAGTGGCATTCTTGGGAGTTGTTCTATCAGCCCATAGCACATAAGGTAACTCCTCTGCCCATTTTCCCTTCTTGGATCCTAGCTTCTTCTTCAGATTGTTGATGATGATCTTGTTGGATGATTCTGCTTGGCCATTGGCTTGTGGATGAACTGGTGTTGATGTTATCATCTTGATTCCCCAACTGTCACAAAAGTTAGTAGTTCTGCTTCCAATGAATTGGGAACCATTATCACATACAATTTCAGAGGGAATGCCAAATCTAGTTATAATGTTTCTTTTGATAAAGGATATAACTTCTTTTTCTCTGACTTGAGCAAAAGCTTCAGCCTCTATCCACTTAGAGAAGTAGTCAGTCATGGCAAGCATAAATACTTTTCCACCAGGTGCTTTAGGGAGCTTGCCAACTATATCCATTCCCCATCTCATGAATGGCCAAGAGGATGGTATGGGGTGTAGCAATTCAGCTGGTTGATGAAGGATATTGCTGTGTCTTTGGCAAGGATCACATTTCCTAGCATATTCTACAGCATCCCTTTTCATGGTTGGCCAGTAGTATCCTGTTCTTAGGATCCTTGAGAATAATGCCCTGCTCCCAGTGTGGTTTCCACAATCTCCTTCATGGAAGTCTCTCAACACTTCTTCAATTTCAGGATCCTCGATACATCTCAAATATGGTCCTGCAAGAGATCGTTTATATAGCACATTATTTAAGATTGTGAATTGAGATACCTTAATCCTGAAAGCTCTAGGATTTTCTCCCATCGGAATCTCCCCGTATTGCAAGTATTTCATGATTGGTGAGACCCATGATCCTGCATAAGATTGAGCTTCTTCACTAGGGATTACTGCAGTATCCTCTTCTATTTCCATGGCCACTTGATTTTCAATAGCAGGAGCCAGGATATGGATTATAGGGATACTTATGTCTTCTGGAATTTTTAAGGATGATCCTAAGTTGGCCAATGCATCAGCTTCCGTGTTATCCTCCCTTGGTACCTGTGTTAAGCTGAAAGAAACAAAAGAGAGTGCCAATTCTTTGACTATCTCTAAATATTTGGTTAGTTTTTCACCTTTAACAGCATAGGATCCATTAAAGTGATTGGTGATCAATAATGAGTCTACATATACTTTAAGATATTTTACCCCCATATCCTTAGCAATTTGCAAGCCAGCAATTAAGGCTTCATATTCAGCCTCATTGTTAGTTGCTTGGAACTCACAGGCTATGGAGTGGGGTATTATGTCCCCCTGTGGCGATTTTAGTAGTATCCCAAGCCCTGTGCCCTTGACATTTGATGATCCATCAGTGTGTAGTATCCAAGGATCCTTGGTCTCATCCAGCTGTTGGACCTCCAATTCTGCTTCTTTTTGTAGATCACTACTGAAATCAGCCACAAAGTCAGCTAGTGCTTGGGATTTAATGGCTGTTCTTGGCTCATATCTTATATCATGGGCACTAAGCTTTACTGCCCACTTAGCCATTCTTCCTGACATCTCTGGTTTCCTGAGGACACTCTTAATTGGAAAGTTAGTTCTAACAACAATAGTATGGGTTTCAAAATAATGTCTTAGCTTAGTTGATGCCATGATTAATGCAAGAATAAGTTTTTCGAGGTGTGAGTACCTGGATTCGGCATCAAGTAAACTCTTACTTACATAGTAGATAGGATATTGTGTACCTTCGTGATCCTTAACAAGGACAACACTTACAGCGGTTGAGGATACCGCCAAATATAAGGATAACACATCTCCTTTTTCGGGCTTTGATAATGCTGGTGCTGAGGACATATATTCTTTAAGGGCTTGTAAAGCATTCTCATGTTTCTCAGTCCATTCAAACTTCTTGTTCTTCTTTAGGATATCGTAAAATTCTTTACATTTTTCTGAGGATTTTGATATGAACCTGTTCAGAGCTGCTATCCTGCCTGTTAGCCTTTGCACATCCTTAGCATTGGCAGGGGACTTGATGTTTACTGTTTTGGTCAAAAATCACACAAGGATAATGTAACCAAACTTTATGTAAACGGGGTATGATGCTTGGTTAATTATGAAAGTAAAGGATCACTTCTGTGATAAAGATGCAAAGACACAATGATTTATACGAGGAAAAAGCCCTTGATCAATGTATGATCTCCGGCATAAAAAACCTCGGGTGATGGCAACTACCGATCACCAACTTCAATATAAGAAAAATATAGTTACAACTTCGGATGATAATGAGCTGAGTACAAGGATCACTATTGTTTCGAGTGTCTAAGTGTGTGAGAGTTGCGTTGTATGTCGTGTCCCCTCTTCCAAATGATGGAGAGTGGTATTTATACAAGTGTAGGTGACCTATTTTAGGTAAAAGTACTAATTATCAGCTCATTACCCCTTTAGAAATAAAAGACAATCTAGCCTAAATTGCCGCCCATAAATCAAGCCATGTTTCCATATCCTGTGCAACGTCTATCTCCGATTAAGCTCTTGCCATAATTGTGAAGACGCGTCCCTTGATTATGGTGCTTAGAGCGTATCCTGCTAGATATTCCTGCAAAAATAACATTGCATTAAGAGAAGATGATCGTTAGTATGAGGATCCTATAATGTCCCATGATCCTGATCCTGAAGTCCTGCTGAGGATCACTGTCTGCCAAAGAAACAAGGATCACTGGTTAGGATCACGTGTAAGGATCACCTATAACAAAAATCCAGCCCTAACAATTGCCCCCAAAATATAAGGAGTTTATTGTAAATTGACGAGTTATATTTTGTTTCGATCTTATCTCCAACGGGCGACTCCGAATAACTAGCCGTTACACATGGACTAGCCGTTGCGATCATTACGTCATAGATGTGACAATCCCTGCAGATCATGATTATAAATAGGAGATAGGGTGAGGATCAGTTTGTATTTAAATTCAGGATATACTCCCTTTATATTCTCCGCCGAAGATTGATCAGGTATTCTCCTCTTCTCTCTTTCCTTTCTATATTCTCTTTGCTCTGTTTTTTGCTCCGTCTCTGTTTCTTGTTCCGTCACAAACATGTTGCTCCGGAATTCTCCACACAAGGATTCCAAGAAGGATAGTCCCCTAAAAGGCCAGGGGATTATCAAGGATTCCCCTACGGAGCGATGTTGCTTTACTGACGTTCACGTAGACAGAATTCGTCATTGCTTTCCGGCGAATACTGTTTTCAAATCCTTCGTTCCTACAGCTTTAAGCGACTTTGTTTCAGATGTTTGGGTGGCTTTTCCTGCTACCCCGTTCACCATAGGGTTTTCATATCCTTTTCCAGACTTTACCCAGTCTTTCTTTTCCTTAACCGGCATTTCTTACATCCAAGCTATGCCGATGATCTGGAGGGTTCTGTATACCTTCGAGAGGATCATCGAGCAGGAAGGGATTGATCTGGGGATGGCGGAGTTGGCCAATCTTTATGATCTCACCACATTTGGTTCTCACCGGTATTTGTTGAAACGGAAAGCCGGGGAGGATCATCCTGTCTTCAAGGTCACTAAGAACGATACAAACTGGAAGCGTCGCTTTTTCTTTGTTAGGAGGGATTCCATCCCAGATGGGAAGGATCTGCCCAAGGAATGGGCCACTCATGGTAGGATAGAGGATCCTCGAAGGATCACTATCAGCCCTGTCTCATATAATGAGGATCACTAATATCTCTTTTTATCTCTTGTGCAGCTATATCCATTGCTCATCTGAAATTAAGCCCTGCTGCAAAAGAGAGAGTCCTAGCTTTTAAAAAGCTTAATCCTGAAGTCAGAAGTTTCCAAGTCACCGTCCAAGATTCACAAGAAGTATCCTCTGCATCTGCCACTATGTCAAGTAAGTATCCTTATAGAAAATAAATTATATGTAAGATTGTTTGACTAATAAGGCAACGTATCTTGTTTTTTGATTGTGTAGGCGCTGGGAAGTCTGCCAGGTCTGTCAAATCTGCTTCTAAATTTGGGATAGATGATCTCACCAACGTCAAGTCTTCGAGGAAGAAGGCTCCTGCTGCCAGTCCTTCAGTTTCAGCTCCCAAGGCACCTATCCGGGGCAAGGGAAAAAAGAGGAAAACCTCTGAAGATCTCCAAGGATTTCCCCTCCTTCGTCAGCAATTCCTTGACTACGTGAATGAGGTAAGGATCACTGCCCCTGTTGGTTATCCGTTTCGAATATCCTGTTTGTGTATCCTGTTTCTTTGAGGATCATCCGGTTCTGAACTTACGTTATTCCCCTCTTTGCAGAAACTTGCCGAGATCGAGACCTATCTTGGCCATGTTGAGGATCAAGAGAGCCAGATTGCCGACCTTCAACAAATGGGCGTGCTTAAGGATCTCAAGATAGCAGATCTTGAGAAGGAACTCCGGGCCACGAAGGATGAGGCTGCTCAGAGGTTGATCGATATGGATAACGAGAAGCAGGAGATCACCCAAGATGCCAAGGTCTCCGCGGCAATTACTATGTACAAGATACAACTTCAGATGGCTGAGGAGGCTCAGGATCCTATCTTTGACAAAAGCTCGTGGGACGTTGAAGGTTGGAAGGCAAGGCTGGCAGACCTGGAGGACGAGGATGAGGCTGAGGATATTCCCATGCTGGAAGGCGGTGATGCTGAAAAGGATCAGGGTGGAGAGGCTGGTGGTGATGGAGCAGCGAAGGAGTAGGCTGCATGATTGGGCGATGATGGATATTGTTGACTAGGCCGGAGCCCAATTTTTTTAGGTTTAGTAATGGTTTTTTGTGGTTGTTGATGGTTTGTGAACAATTATGGTCTGTAATCTTCGAACAATAGTTTTTAGGGTTAAGGATCCTGGATCCTTTGAACAGTAGGTAGGATTGCAAAAGGTGGAGGGATCCTCTGTTTGGGGGATGAAGCCTTTGTGATCCTGCCGCTTTTAATTTCCTGCACAATGCTAAGACCGCATAGACAATGGACACCCGTTGCCAACCCATGTGGACGGGCCACGTTTTGCTGGTAGAAACGTGGGTTGGCAATTTTGACAACTTTTTGCAAGGGTTAAAGATCCTTTTGCTAATAATATAACCTTAATCTTTCTGGCTTATCCTGTGTTGTTATCCTTTGTTTATCTTTTTGGTTTCCAATTGTTTTAGAAATATATTTGTAACAATAATTAAGCAAACCATGTTCAAGAGATATAGGATATGATCCTGGATCAAATATCCTATAATCGAAAATTTTCAAGGAAGTTTATTTTAAGGATCATAGGTTCAGTTGTCAAGGTCTAAAGGTTTTTCAAATGAATAATGAAATTAAAAATAGTTAAAGATCATACCTGAGGATCCAAGTTAGGATCCTAACCTTTAATCGGGATAACCACAAGTAAAACTTTAATGGATGATAAGGATTAAGGATCCTTATTTGTTTAACTTCGAGAACCTGAAAGATGGAACATATCTTGGGACTAAGCCAATGTAAGAGATAAATTAGTAGCTGGGGACATGCCCAAAGGATAACTGAGAATGATCCTGGAGGATCACTGGGGACAAGCCCATAGGATAACTGGGGACAAGCCCAAAGGGTAACTGGGGACAAGCCCAAAGGATCGTATGTAAACTGGAGTATGGCCCTTTCTGGCGACTATCCAAACTTAGTGACATGAAAATGTCAAAACCTTAGCTAACGTGAAAACGTTAGAAACCTTAGGAACGGATGTATGGTACGTCTACCATTATACGTAGGATCCTAAATATAGCCAGTACGATGAGGTTGTCAGCCCCGGAAGTGGGTACTGGTCCCAAAGACGTGAACTATATCAGGATCATCGTGCGCTGCTGGCGGAAACTAGGGATAATCCCAAGGATAACTGGGGTTGGACCCAAGGATCTGCGGTGCTTTTGAAGATCTTTGACGATATGCTGAAGATACCTGAACTATCATAACTCAAATGTTTCGTGAGTAGAGGATGAAGGATACATGATCCTTATCCTTAGGTAAAAAGTAAGAAAATACAATAGTTTCTAGGATAAGCATATTACCAGAGTAAGGATCACTGATATCACCGGGATCCTTTAAGGATACTTCAATGTAAGGATCACGTGCATGGAGGATCATGTTCACATGAAATATTTCTTTAAGTGAACAGCATTCCAGGCTCTTGGCAACAAGTTTCCTTCCATGGTTAGCAACCTGTATGCCCCCTTTCCTGCTTCAGCTTCAATCAAGTAGGGACCTTCCCATTTTGGTGCTAACTTCCCGTCAGCAGGATTGATAGTATTTTGAAATGCTTTTCTCAACACCATATCTCCGACTTGAAATTTCCTTAATCTGACATTTTTGTTGTAGGCACCAGCCATTCTTTGTTGGTAGCTTGCCATCCTTATCCTAGCTAGATCCCTGATTTCTTCAATAGTATCCAAATCCTGAGCTAGAATTGTAGTATTTTCTTCAGGATCACGAGCACTTGTTCTAGCAGTTGGGATCACCATTTCTGTTGGAATCACTGCCTCTGCCCCAAATACTAAAGAGAAAGGTGTTTGACCAGTGGCATTCTTGGGAGTTGTTCTATCAGCCCATAGCACATAAGGTAACTCCTCTGCCCATTTCCCCTTCTTGGATCCTAGCTTCTTCTTCAGATTGTTGATGATGATCTTGTTGGATGATTCTGCTTGACCATTGGCTTGTGGATGAACTGGTGTTGATGTTATCATCTTGATTCCCCAACTGTCACAAAAGTTAGTGGTTCTGCTTCCAATGAATTGGGAGCCATTATCACATACAATTTCAGAGGGAATGCCAAATCTAGTTATAATATTTCTTTTGATGAAGGATATGACTTCCTTTTCTCTGACTTGGGCGAAGGCTTCAGCTTCTATCCACTTAGAAAAATAGTCAGTCATGGCAAGCATAAATACTTTTCCACCAGGTGCTTTAGGAAGCTTGCCTACTATATCCATTCCCCATCTCATGAATGGCCAAGAGGATGGTATAGGGTGTAGCAGTTCAGCTGGTTGATGAAGGATATTGCTGTGTCTTTGACAAGGATCACATTTCCTAGCATATTCTACAGCATCCCTTTTCATGGTTGGCCAGTAGTATCCTGTTCTAAGGATCCTTGAGAATAATGCCCTGCCCCCAGTGTGGTTTCCACAATCTCCTTCATGGAAGTCTCTCAACACTTCTTCAATTTCAGGATCCTCAATACATCTTAAGTATGGTCCTGCAAGGGATCGTTTATATAGCACATTATTTAAGATTGTAAATTGAGATACCTTGATCCGGAAAGCTCTAGGATTTTCTCCCATTGGAATCTTTCTGTTTTGCAAGTATTTCATGATTGGTGAGACCCATGATCCTGAATAAGATTGAGCTTCTTCACTAGGGATTATTGCAGTATCCTCTTCTATTTCCATGGCCACTTGATTTTCAATAGCAGGAGCCAGGATATGGATGATAGGGATACTTATGTCTCCTGGAATTTTTAAGGATGATCCTAAGTTGGCCAATGCATCAGCTTCCGTGTTATCCTCCCTTGGTACCTGTGTTAAGCTGAAAGAAACAAAAGAGAGTGCCAATTCTTTGACTATTTCTAAATATTTGGTTAGTTTTTCACCTTTAACAGCATAGGATCCATTAAAGTGATTGGTGATTAATAATGAGTCTACATATACTTTAAGATATTTTACCCCCATATCCTTAGCAATTTGCAAGCCAGCAATCAAGGCTTCATACTCAGCCTCATTGTTAGTTGCTTGGAACTCACAGGTTATGGAGTGGGGTATTATGTCCCCCTGTGGCGATTTTAGTAGGATCCCGAGCCCTGTGCCCTTGACATTTGAGGATCCGTCAGTGTGTAATATCCAAGGATCCTTGGTTTCATCCAGCTGCTGGACCTCCAATTCTGCTTCTTTTTGTAGATCACTACTGAAATCAGCCACAAAGTCGGCTAAGGCTTGTGATTTAATGGCTGTTCTTGGTTCATATCTTATATCATGGGCACTAAGCTTCACTGCCCACTTAGCCATTCTCCCTGACATCTCCGGTTTCCTGAGGACATTCTTAATTGGAAAATTAGTTTTAACAACAATAGTATGGGTTTCAAAATAATGCCTTAACTTAGTGGATGCCATGATTAATGCAAGAATAAGTTTTTCGAGGTGTGAGTACCTGGATTCGGCATCAAGTAGACTTTTACTTACATAGTAGATAGGATATTGTGTACCTTCGTGATCCTTGACAAGGACAGCACTTACAGCGGTTGAGGATACCGCCAGGTATAAGGATAACACATCTCCTTTTTCCGGTTTTGCTAATGCTGGTGCTGAGGACATATATTCTTTAAGGGCTTGTAAAGCGTTCTCATGCTTCTCAGTCCACTCAAACTTCTTATTCTTCCTTAGGATATCGTAAAATTCTTTGCATTTTTCTGAGGATTTTGATATGAACCTGTTCAGAGCTGCTATCCTGCCTGTTAGCCTTTGCACATCCTTAGCATTGGCAGGGGACTTGATGTTTACTAATGCTTTGATTTGCTCCGGACTTGCCTCAATGCCCCTCTGAGTTACCATATATCCTACGAATTTTCCTGCCTTAACACCAAAGTGGCACTTTGAAGGATTGAGCTTCATGTTATAATTATCAAGGATATCAAATGCTTCCTCCAAATCCCTTAGGTGATCCTCAGCTTTCTTCGATTTGACTACCATATCATCTATGTATACTTCCATAGTTTGTCCAATTTGATCTTTGAACATCATATTCACCAGCCTTTGGTATGTTGCACCTGCATTTCTTAATCCAAAAGGCATGGCAATATAACAATACAAACCTGTTGGGGTCATGAAGGCTGTATCCTCTTGGTCAGATGGTTCCATCTGAATTTGT
Organism: Helianthus annuus; assembly: GCF_002127325.2. NCBI lineage: Eukaryota > Viridiplantae > Streptophyta > Magnoliopsida > Asterales > Asteraceae > Helianthus > Helianthus annuus. Next base: position 51,377,788 of record NC_035438.2, read on the forward strand.
TGGAATCCAGATGATGCATCCATGAAGGTTAACAGTTCATGCCCCGCTGTTGCATCCACCATGGAGTCAATGTGGGGTAATGGGAAAGGATCCTTGGGACATGCCTTATTTAAATCAGTGAAATCGACACATACCCTCCACTTTCCGTTTTTCTTTTGTACAACAACCACATTGGCTAACCATTTTGGATACTTTACCTCTCTGATCATACCTGCTCGAAGTAGTCTCTCTACTTCTTCCTGGATAATGGCATTCCTTTCTGGTGCAAACTTCCTCCTTTTTTGATGGATTGGTTTGATAGACCTGTCAATGCCAAGTTTGTGAGTAATAATATCCTTAGATATACCTGTCATATCTTCATGTTTCCAAGCAAAGGTAGGTTTTCTTCTTTTGAGAAAGGATATTAAGTCTTCTTTCATCTTGCCAAGGATCCCTGATCCAATATAGATTTTTGATTCAGGATCATTAGGATCCAAAAGGATTTCGTCCACATCTTGTTCCCTTGCCTCCAAGACATCCCTCGGAGGATACTGTAATTGCTATTGCTCCCTTGGCTTCGAGGTTGGCTTCATGGATGAGGTATAACAATCCTTAGCCTCCTGCTGATCACTGTCGATCTTGATTATTCCCCATAGGCTAGGGAGCTTCACACATTGATGGTAGGTGGATGGGACTGCTTTCATATCGTGTATCCAAGGTCTGCCAAGGATAACATTGCAACAAGATAAACAGTCAATAACACAAAATTTCTGATAATTATGTAATCCTTCCACGTAGATTGGGAGTTTGATGTCCCCCAGAGTTTTCTTTGTTTCCCCACTGAATCCTACAAGTACGGAGGATCTTGGTGTGATGTCTGATTCTGGGATTCCCATCTTCTTCAGGACATCAAGCTGGATAATGTTCACTGAGCTCCCTCCATCAATAAGGATCCTGCGGACAAAATGGTTAGAGATAAAGAGAGTGATAACTAAACTATCATGGTGAGGATCCTGAATGTTAATGCGATCATCCTCATCAAATGTTATCATCTTCCCTTCTGAGACACTTGATGTTCTAATAGGCCTTTCACCATTATCCATTTTTGATTCTTTTGCATGTCTTTTGGCCGCCGAGAAGGATGTACCACAGATGTCTGATCCTCCGGAAATAAAGTTGATCACTTGTGCATTTGCCGGAGGTGCTGGAGCCTTCTCAGGGATCCTTTCAGGATCCTGAGTCCTTTGCTTTTTTCTTCCCAATAATTCTTTTAGGTGCCCCTTGCTTAATAGATATCCAATCTCTTTCCTTAAAGCTATGCATTCTTCAGTTAGATGCCCGAAATCCTCATGGTATGCACACCATTTTGACTTGTCTTTAGTCCCGGATGGTTTATCATTCTTCCTGGGCCATCTAGCTTTTTCACCTAGATTCTGCATTGCAAGGATCAGTTCATGATTATCAACGGAAAAACAATATTCTGAGATTGGAGGATAATCTTCATCATCCTCTTCTTGGTCAACAACATGCACATTCTTGTTCTCATTTCTATGGTAGGATTTGAATTTGTTGTTCTTGAAGGAGGATCCTTGCTTCTCCTGTTTTGAGGATCCTACTTGTCTCTCCTGGATCCTCTTGTCATCCTCTAGCCGGATGAACCTGAGTGCTCGAGTTCTTACTTCATCTAGATTCCTGCATGGTGTCATAACAAGATCATCATAGAATAATGAATCCTTAAGCAGTCCCATTTTGAAGGCTTCAACAGCCGTAGCCATATCCAAGTTGGGAATGTCCAAGGATTCTTTACTAAATTTAGTTATATCCCTTCTTAATGATTCATTATGATTTTGAGTTATCCTGTACAAATCACTAGTTAATTTTTCAAATTTTCTGCTACAAGAGAATTGGTTATTGAATAAATTAACTAAATTAGCAAATGAAGTAATAGAGTAGGGGGGAAGACTTAGCAGCCACTTAAGAGCTGATCCAGTAAGAGTGGATCCAAATCCTTTACATAGGCATGCTTCCTTCAACTTTTCTGGGATAGGATTGATCTCCATCCTCTCCCTGTATTGTGCTATATGCTCCTCTGGATCCGTTGTGCCATCATACAGCTTCATGGTAGGGATATGGAACCTTTTGGGTACCTCTGCATCACAAATTGGTGGTGCAAAGCGAGATACCTTGTGGCTTCCATCTGCAATCTCTGGGATAGGCTTGACTACCCCTGGAACACTTGAGATCATATCTTTTAGCTTCTGCAACTCCCTGGCCATAGCATGATTGGTACCTGTATCCTGCATGAATCCATGGTTAGGGGTAGGATAATTATTTAAAGTGTTACCTCCCATTGGGTTCAAGTTAGGGAACCCATATTGCTGGGATTCTGGAACAACGGAGGGACCAGTGGAAGCAATGGTCTGCATTGGAATGAAGTCCCCTTGATGGACATCTAGACTTCCTGTTTGCAAACTTTTTAGGGATCCTGGCATCTGGAAGGATCCTGGTGTCTGGGATGATCCTGGAACGAAGGAGGATCCTTGAACCTGGGATGATCCTGGAACAAAGGAGGATCCTTGGCCCTGGAATGATCCTGGAACAAAGTAGGATCCTTGAAACTGCTGTGCCCCCGGATAGGCTCCCGGATTCATGAAGGATCCTAAATGCTGGGGGTAAGATCCTGCCGGCTGGAAGTGTGAGCCTAATGCCTGAGTCATTGCTATCGATCCGTGGTGCAATCCTCTTGATTCTCCCATGATTTGCACGTCTGGAATTCCTGATGGCTGAGAAGTAATCATTGGAGTATCAAAGCTCAAGGATTTGGGCATTAATGGAGAATGATCCTCTGCCGTTTTCTTCTGTCTTTTGAGATCTCCAATTTCCCTGAGGATCCTTTCATTAGTTTCATCCTGCCGCTGCATACGATCCTTCATCTGCAAAATCAAAGTAAATACATCACTAGTACTGGGAATATAAGAATTCATAGCAGAAGGAGATGGAGTTTTAGAAGTGGTAGGAGTTTGTCTCTTCTCAGCATTCTTCTGGGATCCTGCCGGTGGTGGAGGCAGAATGTTCTGGGACGAGGTGACTGCAGACATTGCCGTGGACATGTTTTTCAATGATGAAGCCATGTAATTCTTTGAAATGATTTCGAACAAAGAGGTTTTCTTATGAATGAAGCACCAATTGCCCCACGGTGGGCGCCAAACTGTTTTGGTCAAAAATCACACAAGGATAATGTAACCAAACTTTATGTAAACGGGGTATGATGCTTGGTTAATTATGAAAGTAAAGGATCACTTCTGTGATAAAGATGCAAAGACACAATGATTTATACGAGGAAAAAGCCCTTGATCAATGTATGATCTCCGGCATAAAAAACCTCGGGTGATGGCAACTACCGATCACCAACTTCAATATAAGAAAAATATAGTTACAACTTCGGATGATAATGAGCTGAGTACAAGGATCACTATTGTTTCGAGTGTCTAAGTGTGTGAGAGTTGCGTTGTATGTCGTGTCCCCTCTTCCAAATGATGGAGAGTGGTATTTATACAAGTGTAGGTGACCTATTTTAGGTAAAAGGACTAATTATCAGCTCATTACCCCTTTAGAAATAAAAGACAATCTAGCCTAAATTGCCGCCCATAAATCAAGCCATGTTTCCATATCCTGTGCAACGTCTATCTCCGATTAAGCTCTTGCCATAATTGTGAAGACGCGTCCCTTGATTATGGTGCTTAGAGCGTATCCTGCTAGATATTCCTGCAAAAATAACATTGCATTAAGCGAAGATGATCGTTAGTATGAGGATCCTATAATGTCCCATGATCCTGATCCTGAAGTCCTGCTGAGGATCACTGTCTGCCAAAGAAACAAGGATCACTGGTTAGGATCACGTGTAAGGATCACCTATAACAAAAATCCAGCCCTAACATTTACTAGTGCTTTAATTTGCTCCGGACTTGCCTCAATGCCCCTCTGAGTTACCATATATCCTAGGAATTTACCTGCCTTAACACCAAAGTGGCACTTTGAAGGATTAAGCTTCATGTTATAATTATCAAGGATATCAAATGCTTCCTCCAAATCCCTTAGGTGATCCTCAGCTTTCTTTGATCTGACTACCATATCATCTATGTACACTTCCATGGTTTGTCCAATTTGATCTTTGAACATCATATTCACCAGCCTTTGATATGTTGCACCTGCATTTCTTAATCCAAAAGGCATGGCAATATAACAATACAAACCTGTTGGGGTCATAAAGGCTGTATCCTCTTGGTCAGATGGTTCCATCTGAATTTGTTGGAATCCAGATGATGCATCCATAAAGGTTAACAGTTCATACCCCGCTGTTGCATCCACCATGGAGTCAATGTGGGGTAATGGGAAAGGATCCTTGGGACATGCTTTATTCAGATCAGTGAAATCGACACATACCCTCCACTTTCCGTTTTTCTTTTGGACAACGACCACATTGGCTAACCATTTTGGATACTTTACCTCTCTGATCATACCTGCTCGAAGTAGTCTCTCTACTTCTTCTTGGATAATGGCATTCCTTTCTGGTGCAAACTTCCTCCTTTTTTGATGGATTGGTTTGATAGACCTGTCAATGCCAAGTTTGTGAGTAATAATATCCTTAGATATACCTGTCATATCTTCATGTTTCCAAGCAAAGGTAGATTTTCTTCTTTTGAGGAAGGATATTAAGTCTTCTTTCATCTTGCCAAGGATCCCTGATCCGATATAGATTTTTGATTCAGGATCACTAGGATCCAAGAGGATTTCGTCCACATCTTGTTCCCTTGCCTCCAAGACATTCCTCGGAGGATACTGTAATTGCTATTGCTCCCTTGGCTTCGAGGTTGGCTTCATGGATGAAGTATAACAATCCTTAGCCTCTTGCTGATCACTGTCGATCTTGATTATTCCCCATGGGCTAGGGAGCTTCACACATTGATGGTAGGTGGATGAGACTGCTTTCATATCATGTATCCAAGGTCTGCCAAGGATAACATTGCAACAAGACAAACAGTCAATAACACAAAATTTCTGATAATTATGTAATCCTTCCACGTAGATTGGGAGTTTGATGTCCCCCAGAGTTTTCTTCGTTTCTCCACTGAATCCTACAAGCACGGAGGATCTCGGCGTGATGTCTGATTCTGGGATACCCATTTTCTTCAGAACATCAAGCTGGATAATGTTCACTGAGATTCCTCCATCGATAAGGATCCTGCGGACAAAATGGTTAGAGATAAAGAGAGTAATAACCAAACTATCATGATGAGGATCCTGAATATTGACGCGATCATCCTCATCAAACGTTATTATCTTCCCCTCTGAGACACTTGATGTTCTAATATGCCTTTCTCCATTATCCATTTTTGACTCCTTTGCATGCCTTTTGGCCGCCGAGAAGGATGTACCACAGATGTCTGATCCTCCGGAAATAAAGTTGATCACTTGTGCATTTGCCGGAGGTGCTGGAGCCTTCTCAGGGATCCTTTCAGGATCCTGAGTCCTTTGCTTTTTTCTTCCCAATAATTCTTTTAGGTGCCCCTTGCTTAACAGATATCCAATCTCTTTTCTTAAAGCTATGCATTCTTCAGTTAGATGCCCGAAATCCTCATGGTATGCACACCATTTTGACTTGTCTTTAGTCCCGGATGGTTTATCACTCTTCCTGGGCCACCTAGCTTTTTCACCTAGATTCTGCATTGCAAGGATTAGTTCATGATTATCAACGGAAAAACAATATTCTGAGATTGGAGGATAATCCTCATCATCCTCTTCTTGGTCAACAGCGTGCACATTCTGGTTCTCATTTCTATGGTAGGATTTGAATTTGTTGTTCTTGAAGGAGGATCCTTGCTTCTCCTGTTTTGAGGATCCTACTTGTCTCTCCTGGATCCTCTTGTCATCCTCCAGCCGGATGAACCTGAGTGCCCGAGTTCTTACTTCATCTAAATTCCTGCATGGTGTCATAACGAGATTATCATAGAATAATGAATCCTTAAGCAGTCCCATTTTGAAGGCTTCAACAGCCGTAGCCATATCCAGGTTGGGAATGTCCAAGGATTCTTTACTAAATTTAGTTATGTAATCCCTTAATGATTCATTATGACTTTGAGTTACTCTATATAAATCACTGGTTAATCTTTCAAATTTTCTACTACAAGAGAATTGGTTATTGAATAAATTAACTAAATTAGCAAATGAAGTAATAGAGTAAGGGGGAAGACTTAGCAGCCACTTAAGAGCTGATCCAGTAAGAGTGGATCCAAATCCTTTACATAGGCATGCTTCCTTCAGCTTTTCTGGGATAGGATTGATCTCCATCCTCTCCCTGTATTGTGCTATGTGCTTCTCTGGATCCGTTGTACCATCATACAGCTTCATAGTAGGGATATGGAACCTTTTGGGTACCTCTGCATCACAAATTGGTGGTGCAAAGCGAGATACCTTGTGGCTTCTATCTGCAATCTCTGGGATAGGCTTGACTACCCCTGGAACACTTGAGATCATATCTTTTAGCTTCTGCAATTCTCTGGCCATAGCATGATTGACACCTGTATCCTGCATGAATCCATGGTTAGTAGTAAGATGATTATTTAAAGTGTTACCTCCCATTGAGTTCAAGTTAGTGAATCCATATTGCTGGGATTCGGGGATAACGGAGGGACCAGTGGAAGCAATGGTCTGCATTGGAATGAAGTCCCCTTGATGGACATCTAGACTTCCTGTTTGCAAACTTTTTAGGGATCCTGGCATCTGGAAGGATCCTGGTATTTGGAAGGATCCTGGTATCTGGGATGATCCTGGAACGAAGGAGGATCCTTGAACCTGGAATGATCCTGGAACGAAGGAGGATCCTTGAACCTGGGATGATCCTGGAATAAAGTAGGATCCTTGAAACTGCTGCGCTCCCGGATAGGCTCCCGAATTCATGAAGGATCCCATATGCTGGGGATAGGATCCTGCCGGCTGAAAGTGTGAGCCTGATGCCTGAGTCATTGTTGTCGATCCGAGGTGCAATCCTCTTGATTCTCCCATAATTTGCACGTCTGGAATTCCTGATGGCTGAGAAGTAATCATTGGAGTATCAAAGCTCAAGGATTTGGGCATCAGTGGGGAATGATCCTCTGCCGTTTTCTTTTGTCTTTTGAGATCTCCAATTTCCCTGAGGATCCTTTCATTAGTTTTATCCTGCCGCTGCATACGATCCTTCATCTGCAAAATCAAAGTAAATACATCACTAGTACTGGGAATATAAGAATTCATAGCAGAAGGAGATGGAGTTTTGGAATTAGTAGGAGTTTGTCTCTTCTCAGCATTCTTCTGGGATCCTGCCGGTGGAGGAGGTAGAGTGTTCTGAGATGAGGTGACTGCAGACATCGCCGTGGACATGTTTTTCAATGATGAAGCCATGTAATTCTTTGAAATGATTTCGAACAAAAGGTTTTCTTATGAATGAAGCACCAATTGCCCCACGGTGGGCGCCAAACTGTTTTGGTCAAAAATCACACAAGGATAATGTAACCAAACTTTATGTAAACGGGGTATGATGCTTGGTTAATTATAAAAGTAAAGGATCACTTTTATGAGAAATATGCAAAGACACAATGATTTATACGAGGAAAAAGCCCTTGATCAATGTATGATCTCCGGCATAAAAAACCTCGGGTGATGGCAACTACCGATCACCAACTTCAATATAAGAAAAATATAGTTACAACTTTGGATGATAATGAGCTGAGTACAAGGATCACTATAGTTTCGAGTGTCTAAGCGTGTGAGAATTTTGTTGTGTGTTCTTCCGAATGAAGAAGAGTGTTATATATACAAGTGTAGGTGACCTATTTTAGGTAAAAAGACTAATAATCAGCTCATTACCCCTTTAGAAATAAAAGACAATCTAGCCTAAATTGCCGCCCTTAAATCAAGCTAAGTTTCCATATCCTTTGCAACGTCTATCTCCGATTAAGCTAATGCCATAATTGTGAAGACGCTTCCCTTGGTTATGATGCTAAGAGCGTATCCTGCTAGATGTTCCTGCAAGATAACATTGTATTAAACGAAGGTAACCGTTAGCATGAGGATCCTATAATGGTCCATGATCCTGATCCTGAAGTCCTGCTGAGGATCACTGTCTGCCAAAGAAACAAGGATCACTGGTTAGGATCACGTGTAAGGATCATGTATAATAAAAATCCAGCCCTAACAGCAGCCATTTAAGAGCTGATCCAGTAAGAGTGGATCCAAATCCTTTACATAGGCATGCTTCTTTCAACTTTTCTGGGATAGGATTGATCTCCATCCTCTCCCTGTATTGTGCTATGTGCTCCTCTGGATCCGTAGTACCATCATACAGCTTCATAGTAGGGATATGGAACCTTTTGGGTACCTCTGCATCACAAATTGGTGGTGCAAAGCGAGATACCTTATGGCTTCCATCTGCAATCTCTGGGATAGGCTTGACTACCCCTGGAACACTTGAGATCATATCTTTTAGCTTCTGCAATTCCCTGGCCATAGCATGATTGATACCTGTATCCTGCATGAATCCATGGTTAGTGGTAAGACAATTATTTAAAGTGTTACCTCCCATTGAGTTCAAGTTAGTGAATCCATATTGCTGGGATTCTGGGATAACGGAGGGACCAGTGGAAGCAATGGTCTGCATTGGAATGAAGTCCCCTTGATGGACATCTAGGCTTCCTGTTTGCAAACTTTTTAGGGATCCTGGCATCTGGAAGGATCCTGGTATCTGGAAGGATCCTGGAACGAAGGAGGATCCTTGACCCTGGGATGATCCTGGAACAAAGTAGGATCCTTGACCCTGGGATGATCCTGGAACAAAGTAGGATCCTTGAAACTGCTGTGCTCCCGGATAGGCTCCCGAATTCATGAAGGATCCCATATGCTGGGGATAGGATCCTGCCGGCTGAAAGTGTGAGCCTGATGCCTGAGTCATTGCTGTTGATCCGAGGTGCAATCCTCTTGATTCTCCCATAATTTGCACGTCTGGAATTTCCGATGGCTGAGAAGTGATCATTGGAGTATCAAAGCTCAAGGATTTGGGCATCAGTGGGGAATGATCCTCTGCCGTTTTCTTTTGTCTTTTGAGATCTCCAATTTCCCTGAGGATCCTTTCATTAGTTTCATCCTGTCGCTGCATACGATCCTTCATCTGCAAAATCAAAGTAAATACGTCACTAGTACTGGGAGTATAAGAATTCATAGCAGAAGAAGATGGAGGTTTAGAGTTAGTAGGAGTTGGTCTCTTCTCAGCATTCTTCTGGGATCCTGCCGGTGGAGGAGGCAGAGTGTTCTGAGACGAGGTGACTGCAGACATCACCGTGGACATGTTTTTCAATGATGAAGCCATGTAATTCTTTGAAATGATTTCGAACAAAAGGTTTTCTTATGAATGAAGCACCAATTGCCCCACGGTGGGCGCCAAACTGTTTTGGTCAAAAATCACACAAAGGATAATGCAACCAAACTTTATGTAAACGGGGTATGATGCTTGGTTTATAGAAAAAGTACAGGATCACTTCAGTGTGAAATATGCAAAGACACAATGATTTATACGAGGAAAAAGCCCTTGATCAATGTATGATCTCCGGCATAAAAAACCTCGGGTGATGGCAACTACCGATCACCAAACTTTAATATAAGAAAAATAGTTACAACTTCGGATGATAATGAGCTGAGTACAAGGATCACTCTCGTAATGTGTGTCTAAGCGTGTGAGAATTGTGTTGTGTGTTCTTCCGAATGAGGAAGAGTGTTATATATACAAGTGTAGGTGACCTATTTTAGGTAAAAAGACTAATAATCAGCTCATTACCCCTTTAGAAATAAAAGTAAATCTAGCCTAAATTATCGCCCTTAAATCATGCCAAGTTTCCATATCCTTCACAACGTCCATCTCCGATTAAGCACATGCTATAGTTGTAAAGACGCGTCCTTTGATTGTGATGCTTAAGAGCGGATCCTGCTAGATGTCCTGCAAAACAACATTAAATTCAACGAAAGCAACTGTTAGCATGAGGATCCTATGATGGTCCGTGATCCTGATCCTGGAACTCTGCTGAGGATCACTATCTGCCAAAGAAACAAGGATCACTGGTTAGGATCACACGTGAGGATCATGTATTGTAAAAATCCAGCCCTAACAATGGATGCATCCTCAGGATTCCAGCAGATTCAAATGGAACCTTCGGACCAGGAGGATACTGCTTTCATGACACCAACAGGTATTTATTGTTATACTGCTATGCCTTTCGGTTTAAAAAATGCAGGTGCAACGTATCAGAGATTGGTGAATATGATGTTTAAAGACAAACTGGGGGACACCATGGAAGTGTACATTGATGATATGGTGGTCAAATCCAAGAAAGCTGAGGATCATCTTCAGGATATTAAAGGAGCATTCGATATCCTGGACCAGTATAATATGAAACTTAATCCTGCAAAGTGTCATTTTGGAGTGGGGGCAGGAAAGTTTTTAGGATACATGGTGACAAAAAGAGGGATAGAGGCAAGCCCGGAGCAGATCAAAGCTATCTTGAATATAAAGTCTCCCTCGAATATGAAGGATGTTCAACGGCTAACAGGACGAGTGGCAGCCTTGAATAGATTCATATCAAGATCCTCGGAAAAGTGTAAAGAATTCTATGATATCCTGAAGAAGAATAAAAAGTTTGAGTGGGGTGAGAAGCATGAAGCAGCCCTACAGGATTTGAAGCAGTATCTCTCAACCGCACCTCTATTGATGAAGCCTGAGGATGGTGAACCATTATCCTTGTATCTGGCAGTATCAGGGAATGCAGTAAGTGCAGTACTCGTAAAGGATCACGAAGGTCAGCAGTATCCTGTTTATTATGTTAGCAAAAGTTTGTTAAATGCTGAAACTAGATATTCTCACCTAGAAAAACTTATACTAGCTCTGGTAATGGCATCAACAAAGCTTAGACATTATTTTGAAACACATAGGATTCATGTTAAAACTAATTATCCTGTTAAGAATGTGCTTAGAAAACCGGAGATGTCGGGTAAAATGGCCAAGTGGTCAGTAAAATTAAGTGCCTATGATTTAGTATATGAACCTAGAAATGCCATAAAGTCTCAGGCTTTAGCTGACTTTGTGGCTGATTTTAGTAGTGACATTCAGGACGAGGTAGACCTAGAAGTTCAACAGTTAGGAGAATCCTCAGGATCCTGGACATTATATACTGATGGTGCATCTAATGTAAGAGGAGTAGGATTAGGAATACTACTAAAATCGCCACAGGGGGACATAATACCCCAGGCTGTTAGATGTGAATTCCCTGCTACTAATAATGAGGCAGAATACGAAGCCTTAATCGCAGGATTAGAATTGGCTAAGAATATGAATATTAAGAATTTGCAAGTATATGTTGATTCCTTGTTAATTACTAATCATTTTAATGGATCCTATGCAGTCAAGGGTGAGAAACTAATGGAATACCTCGGTATTCTTAAAAGATTAGCAGGATATTTCGATGTTTTTACACTTGAACAGGTACCAAGAGAGGATAACGCCGAAGCAGACGCATTGGCAAACTTGGGATCATCAATCAGGATACCGGAAGGAATCCCAATACCGATATTACATATCCTGTATCCTGCAACGGATCCTCAGCATAAGGAAGTAGCAAGTATTCAAGATCCTGAAGTGGTGTATCCTGGAGAGGATCCTAAATCCTGGACAACTCCAATTATGAGATATCTCAAGGAAGGACATATCCCCGAAGACGAAAATCCTAAGGCATTTAGGATGAAGGTATCACGATTCACTATCATAAATAATATTCTATACAAACAATCTCTTGCAGGGCCATACTTGAGATGCTTGGAGGATCCTGAAGCCAAAGAAGTACTTCAGGATATACATGAAGGGGATTGTGGTAACCATACCGGGGGCAGGTCATTATTTTTGAAAGTGCTAAGGACAGGTTATTATTGGCCAACAATGAGAAAAGATGCTGCAGAATATGCTCGAAGATGTGATGCATGTCAGAGGCATAGTAACATATTGCATCAACCAGCTGAACCACTATATCCTGTAGCATCCCCTTGGCCGTTCATGAAATGGGGGATGGATATAGTAGGGAAGTTACCAAAAGCTCCGGGAGGAAAAGTCTTTATGCTGGCAATGACGGATTATTTCTCTAAGTGGGTTGAAGCGGAAGCATTTGTGCAAGTTAGAGACCAAGAAGTAGTATCCTTCATAAAGAGGAATATCCTGACCAGGTTTGGAGTACGAGCTGAAATCATTTGTGATAATGGGTCCCAGTTTATAAGCAAAAGGACTACTGACTTTTGCAAGAATTGGGGAATCAAAATGATAACGTCTACTCCGGTGCATCCTCAAGCGAATGGACAAGCTGAATCTTCAAACAAGATAATAGTGAATAACTTAAAGAAGAGACTTGGAGCCAAAAAAGGAAGATGGGCAGAGGAATTACCCTTTGTGTTATGGGCTGACAGGACAACGGTAAAAAATGCAACCGGCCAAACCCCATTCTCCTTAGTATTCAGAGCGGAAGCAGTAATTCCAACGGAAATGGCAATACCTACTGCAAGATCTATCCTACAGAATCCTGAGCAGAATCCTGAAACCTTATGTCAAGATTTGGATACCATAGATGAAAAAAGAGATGCAGTAAGGCTAAGGATGGCAGCATATCAACAAAGAATATCCAGAGCATATAACAAGAACATAAGGACTAGGAGATTTCAAGTTGGTGATTGGGTGCTAAGAAAGGCTTTTCAGAATACTACTAATCCTGCCGATGGCAAGTTAGCTCCGAAATGGGAAGGACCATACGAAGTTGAATCAGAAGCAGGGAAAGGAGCATACAGACTCAAGAATATGGAAGGGGATATGCTACCAAGGTCTTGGAATGCTATACACTTAAAGCTCTATTTCAAGTAAGAATAGAATTTAATTTCTATCCCAGAACGGTATGTATTCTATCTCTTTTAAATATATTTGTTTATTATCTTGAACACAATACTGACTTAGGCATCGGAGGGGTGTTAGCCAAGCTAACACCCACCTTAGTTCACAATTGTTTTGCAGCATATGCTCCAGGATATAGCTCCAGGATGTATACTCAGGATAACTCGGAAGATTAGAGGATTGGCCCCCTCTCTCACGTTTAAGGGATACTGATCCCTTCACAGGTTTAAAGGTATTCACCTTTCTCCCGGATTGGGTTTAAACACCCCGCCTGGAGCGCAAGTTATCCAGGGATAGTTCAAGGTGGCGGGACCAGTTCATGTAAAAGTGGCTGACAATTTCGTTACTGTTGGCTATACCCTGGATCCTCAAGGTATATGAGGATTGATCACCCTTTCTCACGAAAGGGTATTTTCATACTCTCTAAGGTTTAAAGGTTTTCACCTTTCTAAGTCTTGGAGTTTATACACTCCCGCCTGTAGCGCATGAAACTCATGGTTTATCCCCAGTATACTAAGGGTTCATTTCAAGATATCAAGGGTTTTGCCCTGGGGTATTTGGAATTCATTCGAGTAAAAAATATGAATACATTTGTGTTTCTATGTTGAGTACAGGGGACATACGTTATACTATTCTGAGGATGGATTCGAGTTTATAAGTATGCACTGGGGACAAGCATATAATGAAGAATTGAAATTGATTCACTGAGAATCTCTGGTATGATCTTTCCTTTTTATTTAGACAACTAATAGGTTGTATTTTAATCAGAATATCTTTCAGGATATTCACCGGGATACATTTATAACGTGTTCTAAAAAATGTTCAAACAAAACAATTTTCACAAGTGAAATTTATATATCAACAACAACAATGGTAAAACCAAAAAAGGGTTATATTATTAACATAGCAAAAGATTATGCTCTTGGCTTCGTCTCAAACCGAGACCCATCCACCAAAAGCATAGTTAGTTTCCTAACATATTTACTTAACAAATGAAGGCTTCGTCTTGGAACCCAAGATACCTCCACCTTCACTTGTTAAAAGCGTTCAAAACAAACCATACTAACTGATGACCAAGGGCTTCGTCCTGAAACTCAGGATCCCTCCACCTTTGGCCATCATATTGTCTACGTGCAGGAAATTGAAATTGTTCAACAAACAAGAAAAGTGAATTGTTCAAGACATCAACCATTAAACCTAAAAAAGTGGGCTCCGGCCTAGGCATCAATATCCATCATCGCCCACTCTGCTGCCCTCACACAGCGGCATCCTCTCCTGCTTTCCCCGGCTCCTCAGCACCAGCATCCTCACCAGCATCCTGTCCAGCATCCTCACCAGCATCCGCTCTAGCATCCTTCTTGTCTCCAGCCTGATCCGCCACCTCTGCTGACTTGGAAGATTCACCGGCTTCAGATGGAAGTGGCACAGCTTTTCCTCCAAGCTCCTTTAGCTTGGCCACCCAAGAGTCAACCGGCCAAGCTGGGCACGCGAGGCCTGTCTCCTTGGCCTCATAGGCCATCTTGATGCGTGCTTGTAACAGGGAGACAATAGCAGAAGTCTTGATTCCTTCCCGGAAATTGATCATGGCCTGATCATGATCCATTTGCACGGTGGCCAATTTGAGCTCGGCATCCTGGGTGACCTTTTTCAGCTTATCCTCATAGTGCCGACTCTTCGCTTCAGCAATGGCACCTTGGTCGGCAACAGTAGTTTCAAGCTGCTTAATCCTGGCTTCATGGAGTGCAACAGTACCACATGCATCATTGTACAAGTGGAGCAAATGCTGGAGGCCCTGCGCATCAATAACAGGTACGAATTAGAATATATGTATCTATAATGACCAAGATATCCTATCAGGATATCCTGTTAGGATATCCAGGCAGGATATATATGCAGGGTATGCGTCAGGATATTACCTTGTTAAGGAAGGATGTCATTGGCTCTAAGGAATCAGTAAAGCTGAGATCGTCATAGGAGAACCCTCCTGAGCTTGGAGCACTGACTTCAAGGCCCTTCCTCTTTTTCGCTGTGGAAGCACGAGTCCTTGGGTTGGCCTTGGGAGCTGGGAGTGGCTTGGAGCTGGTGGCAACAGGAGCCTCCTTCTTGACTATGGTTGGAGTTGGATAGCTGTCAAGCTCGTCAAGGTCTAGATAGACTGGAACTTTGCTGGAATCTGCACACAGGGAGTAAAATTCTAAACCTTTCCTAAAGATATCAAATAAAAACATGTATCTACAGGATATCTTGCAGGATCCTTACCAGACATGTTTGCGCTTGAAAGAGGGCTTGGAGTTGGTGGAGATGGGTTGAAACTTCTCTCTGCTTCGGTAAGGAGCCTGATGGCGTCTATTCTTTTTTGAGAATCTGCAAGGGGAGGTGCTAGCTTCCTAAAATCAGCTGTACAAGAAAACGACAAAGTCAGTTCAGGATATAAAGCAGGATAACAAGCAGGATCATCTTTAAACCCTAAATCCTACCCTTCTTCAACCAATTCACCAGATAATCCGCTCCACCAGGGATTGAATCTCTTTTTACAAAAAAGAATTTGGATTTCCATTCCTCTTCATTCCTGGTGGCTCGGAGGATCAATGGGTCACTGGAGGTAGAATAAAACAAGAACCGACAAGACCCGTGGCACCTAAGTCGGTATGCTAGAGGGAGGTCATTAACAGAAAGATCGGGGATATGGTTGTTCTTGATTTGATCAAGAACAGACAAGACTCGCCAGAGCATTGGCATTGTCTGACTGAAGCAGATCTTTGTGACATTAAAGAACTCAGTGATGAAATCCGAGAAAGGAAATTGCAACCCTAAGGTGAAAGGAAAGGCATTAAAACACAACCACTCGTCAGAAACCATGTCTGATCGGATTTCCCGATCAAACGGCCGGAACACCGTCCCTTTTGGGAAGATGCCGGAGGTTTTAAGGGCTGACAAGTGTGCACCGTCGAAGGTACATATTTCTTTCTCCGGATCCTGGAGAATATTTTGATGGATGAACGTGGGAGCAGAGTCGCCGGAACTAGATCTTGTCTGCCTTGCCATATTATCACCGGAATATTGGGGAGAATGAAGAATGGAGTTGAGAGAGAAATCTTTACCTTTTTTCTCCGGGTAGAGGTTAAATGAAGATCAGGATGAGAAGATATAGGGTATGATGAGTAAATATAGGCCGGGTGGTTGATCAAGGGCTTTCCTCGTACATCTCGTGTCATTTACTTTACCTTTTTGCTCATTGTTTGATCGTAGATACAGCTCAATATCCTGAGCCGTATCCTGAACACTGTTTTTCCAAAGAACATAACCAGCATATTTTCAACACACTTTTTAGCACACTACCTCACTTAACTAATTTGATCACTTAATTGCTTCGGTAATTTTTGACCAAAACACTACTGTAATATCAAATGTATCACAAGTAGTTGAATAGTATCCACAGGAGGGATCAAAATAAATAAAAATGTTGTTCAACAGATAAGACATCAAGCTTGCGAGACTTCTTAAGATGCTAAGGAGCTATTGCCAGCCGATTACGTGTAGTACCTGCACTTAATCTTTTTGGGAAAATACGTCAGTTTACACTGGTAAATACATTCAACCGACACTTTTGAAAAATGTTTATTAAAATTGATTTGAATGCACGAGGCACAAATTCTTTTATAACTTGGGAAAATTATTTAAAATTATAATCTTGTGAACGAATTACATGTTCCTTCTATGCGTTCAGTAGCCCGGATCCTGTCCGGGTTAAAGATCAATAGACACACCACATTTGCGTAAAACCGAGGCGGGTAAACCATCGGCTACGTCTTTTAATAGTATAGACATCAACCGGGTGTACGCCTACACCCGGGTGTCGAGGTCGTGGCCATTTCGTAAAATGATGTCAAGGATATCCGGGACATGGTCATTAACCCCCCAAAGGCTTTTAAGTAACAAGACTGTTTAAATGAGCCGATCAAATTATTCAATTAACCACCTAAGCGATGGAAGATTTGATGCTCAATCAAGCGGTATATTATATACCGTAACCCAAGCCCGTATAAGGGAAAATAAGTTAAAAGTATTTACCTTTGCAAGTATTGTCCTTAATCAGTTAAATCACAGATATCTTTTACTGGGGCTCCTATTCTGGAACGAAGGTTTTAAAATAACCTATTAGAATCCTAACGGGTCTTTATATTAGCCGTAGCCTAGACCGGTTAGTTTCGAGGGATAGATACGGTTTAATCGCGTGAAAGGCGAAAACCGAGAATGGAATGTGATTCTGACCCAACAAGTTCGGAGACTTGTTTTATATGGGTTTAATATTCACACTCTGGATTTTGGGGTCAAAATGATATGGTTTGACCCGTATCGGCTAATTTATGTAAACTAGTTACATAAGCCGAACCGTGCGCGCAATAGGCGCAACGGGTAACCGTAAGAGTCCTACACTGTTTTCCTAAGCCAATATACTTTAAAGAGGTTGTGGTATCAGTAGGATACCTTCCATAATGCCCGTAACAAGTTTTAGTTCATTATACGCCCCGTAGGGGTTTTCCGGTCATTTTAAAGACTTTTAAAGGGATTTCTGAGTTCTACAGGAAACCTGAGTTTCCCGATCAGTTTAGTAAGTCTAAAATATCTTATTTATTAATTAAAATCAGTAGCAACTGGAATCGGGTCAAAAGACCTTGTAGAACTCAAGTTTTGGCCGAAAAGGGCATATTCGGTATTTACCGAACCGTAGCCATAACCGCAGGTTATGAGCAGGTTAAAATTAATTAAAAATCTTGAAAAATCCCAAAATATTACTTTACTACAATGGGTAAAAGTTTTGGTGATGAAATCTTGGTTTAGGTAGGCGTTATGCTAATTGCGCCGTTTATTACAAAAGTTTCTTATAAATGCGCTATTTAGCATAACTCCCATTCTAGACCTCGGATTGGCGTGAAACTTTAGGGACATGCTTAGAATTTAGTAAGCACGGTTATGGTCCCTTCACGTGTCCGAAATACTCATTTTATTTTAAAAAGGGCGTTACGGTCAACTTTTAAGTAATTAACGGAAATGCGTAAAAGACTCGGACAAACAACGAACCGGTCACAGAGGGTGATACCATCACGTGACCTGGTCCTAAGAGAGTCCTAAGGAATATCTACATTGCACTAAAACGGGTCAGAACTGAAGTCAAAGCAAAAGTCAAACTTTTGCGACATTCGGCTCCGATCCGGGTCAATATATCAAATGGCCGAATCAAACGAGTTTAGACAAGTTTATATACTTAATATCATGTTTTATGAGCATCAAAACAGGTTTCATAGCATATACATTACAGATTATATACAAAATCGTAAAACGGCTTTTTGTTGACTTTTTAATCATACGTTTGACTCGATATTTGAACTAGTTAGAGTGGTGATCAGGGGGAACCCTTTTAGAGGTTTATTACCCACATGAATACCAACACATAACTACTTTTGATTCGAGAATTCACTGGACCATTCGTGATTTTTCGCAAAGTCAATCGTTAGTTACGACGGATTGACTTTTAGGCTAAACTAAGCAAAAACAAAGCCATAGAAGGTTTGGTATACTTACAGAGACTTGATGTAAGACTTAGAACTAGAGAAGAACACTTTGGAGCTTCAGGAATGAGCAGAAGGTGTGTTTTGAAGTGTGTTCTTAATTGTGACTATACATGGCCTTTTATAGTGCATAAGGAGCCTTTAGATCATTACAACACACCCTACAATTGAGTATGGATCAATGGCAGGTGTCCTAAGGTGCTATGGGTCGAGTAGGGGGCGCCCATAACTCTGAGAAACCCATACTTAATTGTTTTACCGCTTTAAACAGCCAACAGCCAATTTTCTGTCGCTGGGCATCGCTTACGGACAGTATGGCTTGGGCCTTGCGGTCCGTAAGCCTGTGGCGGAGACAAGCTTAATCATTCACCCCTTTACGGTTCGTAAGGCAGGACCCTTGCGGTCCGTAAAGGTTGTGTTTAAATCTTTTTAAATCTTTTTGTAATGATTATCAAAATCTTGTAATTAGTAACGAAATCTTCGGTAATTAATAACCTGACCTTTCGGGTTTGAAGGGGTAACTTTGCGATTTGGCCCTTGATTATTTACAACTAAGGGCCTCGTTTTATTTACCCGTACTGTTAAGTCCCCGGTTATCTTTAT
Organism: Helianthus annuus; assembly: GCF_002127325.2. NCBI lineage: Eukaryota > Viridiplantae > Streptophyta > Magnoliopsida > Asterales > Asteraceae > Helianthus > Helianthus annuus. The sequence continues at coordinate 51,396,943 of NC_035438.2, forward strand.
TAATTATTCGAAAAGCCTTAACTTTCATTGTTGACGCTTTTGACCCTTCTCGTACGAATTTGATCATAACTTTCTCGTTTCAAAACGGAACTTCGCGGAATTTATACTGTATATTTTAGTGAGTGTATTTTACTGTTACAAAGCCTCGGGTACGTCAAAGGGTCACTCAGAGGTATAATTAAACATGTTGACACAGTTAACCCCCGCAACTTGTAATCTCTCACTTTCTTCCGCGTTTCGCTTCCGTACGATCCATGATTTATTCGTTTGAAGGTACGAGCATCGTTTAGGGTTACTATACAGTATACTTACCCTTGTTTGACATTTATAACCCTCGAATTTACATACTTTCAAGGTTTGTCAACATTAGTCCTTTATTTAATATGAAACGCCGCGTGTAAACTTAAGACACGTGTCAATACATTATTGGACACAAAATTTCGAGGTGTTACATCCTCACCCCCTTAAAATAAATCTCGACCCGAGATTTACTCAAACAAATAGGGATATTTCTCCTTCATCGTGGATTCAACTTCCCACGTGAATTCGGGACCTCTCCGGGCATCCCATTTAACCTTAACTATCGGCACATGTTTTCTTCGGAGCTTTTTCACCTGTCGGTCTTCAATCGACAAAGGCTTCTCCACGAACTTCAAGCTCTCGTCTATATGCACATCTGTGTGTGGGATCACCAATGATTCAACAGCGAAGCACTTCTTTAGATTGCAGATGTGGAACACATTGTGAATTCCATTGAGCTCTTCTAGTAAGTTCAATTTATAGGCAACCGACCCGACGCGTTCGATAACTTCAAAAGGTCCTATGTATCTCGGGCTCAGTTTACCCTTCTTACCAAAACGCATCACCCCCTTCCAGGGTGATACCTTTAGTAGTACTTTTTCACCTACCTCGAAGTGAAAATCCTTACGCTTTGGGTCAGCGTAGCTTTTCTGCCTGTCACGGGCAGCTTTTAGACGTTCCCGAATCTGGACAATCTTGTCCATTGTCTCGAAAACTATCTTTGGTCCTGACAACTGGACCTCTCCCACTGCCGCCCAACAAACAGGCGATCTACATTTCCTACCGTATAATGCCTCGAAAGGCGCAACCTTTATGCTGGTATGGTAGCTATCGTTGTAGGAGAATTCGATTAGGGGTAGGTTCTTATCCCAGCTACCACCTAAATCGATAGCACATGCTCGCAGCATGTCTTCTAACGTTTGAATAGTACGCTCACTCTCGCCGTCTGTCTGGGGGTGGTAAGCCGTACTAAAGTTCAAACGTGTGCCCAGAGATTGTTGGAAACTCTTCCAGAAATGAGACGTGTATCTAGTATCTCGATCAGAGATAATAGACACAGGTATGCCATGTAAAGCGACAATCTTATCAACGTATAACTGGGCCAATGTATCGGAGATATAGGTCTCTTTGATGGGTAAGAAATGAGCTGACTTAGTCAGCCGATCGACTATAACCCATATTGTGTCGTTTCCTTTGCTCGTTTTTGGTAACTTGGTGATAAAATCCATAGTTACGCACTCCCATTTCCATTCAGGAAGTTCAGGCTGTTGTAGCAAGCCAGATGGCTTTTGATGCTCAGCCTTAACTTGCGCACAAGTCAAGCATTTGGCTACATAAGCGGCTACAGACTTTTTCAAGCCTATCCACCAATAGTTTGCCTTTAAATCCTGATACATTTTATCTGCTCCAGGATGGACAGAATATTTGGAACTATGGGCTTCCTGGAGGATAACATCTCGTAGTCCTCCATAAATAGGAACCCCTATCCGCCCATTCAATCTCAAAAGTCCATCCTTGTGAAGAGTTAACTGCTCCTCAGTTACTCCTAACTTTTCCTTAGGATAATTAGCTTCCAACACAGCCTCTCGCTGTGCAGCTAATATCTTTTCAATCAAGTTATTCTTTACTTCCATTCTCCTAGCATTGATTCGGATAGGTTTCATCCTTTCTTTCCGGCTCAGGGCATCAGCGACTACATTCGCCTTGCCGGGATGGTACCTGATCTCACAATCATAATCATTCAAGGTCTCCATCCAACGGCGTTGCCTCATGTTTAGCTCCTTCTGATTGAACAAATGTTGAAGGCTTTTGTGATCTGAATAGATCACAAACTTGATTCCATATAGATAATGCCTCCACAGTTTTAGTGCGAATACAACGGCACCCAGCTCCAAGTCATGGGTGGTGTAATTCTTTTCGTGCACCTTCAACTGTCTTGAAGCATAGGCAATCACCTTGCCTTTCTGCATGAGCACACACCCCATGCCCGTGTGTGACGCGTCGCAGTAAACTACGAACTCTTCGGTACCTTCCGGTAGCGTCAACACAGGAGCGTTGCTCAGCCTTTGTTTCAAAATATCAAAGGATTCTTGCTGCTTAGGGCCCCAAATAAACTTTTCTTTCTTCTTGGTTATAGAAGTTAAGGGCGCAGCAATCCTTGAGAAATTCTCAATGAATCTTCTGTAGTATCCTGCCAATCCCAGGAAACTACGGATCTCTGTGGGCGTCTTTGGCTCTTGCCAATTCATGACCGCCTCTACCTTAGCGGGATCCACCTGGATACCACGCTCGCTTACGACATGTCCAAGAAATTGGACTTCTCGTAGCCAGAATTCGCATTTAGAGAATTTGGCATAGAGTTTCTCGCGATGCAGCAATTCGAGAATACATCGTAGGTGTTTCTCATGGTCGGCTTTATTCTTTGAATAGATAAGGATTTCGTCGATGAATACGATGACAAATTTGTCCAAGTATGGCTTACAGACGCGATTCATGAGATCCATGAACGCAGCCGGTGCATTTGTGAGCCCAAAAGGCATCACTAGGAACTCGTAGTGACCGTAGCGAGTCCTAAATGCTGTTTTGTGTACGTCTTCATCTCTGACCTTCAACTGATGGTAACCCGACCTCAAGTCGATCTTTGAGAAATAGCTAGCCCCTTGCAATTGATCAAACAAATCGTCGATCCTTGGCAATGGGTACCTATTCTTTATCGTGACTTTATTGAGTTCACGATAATCGATGCACAGACGCATCGATCCGTCCTTTTTCTTCACAAACAGGACAGGTGCTCCCCAGGGAGACGAACTAGGCTTGATGAAACCTTTTGCTAACAGTTCATCCAGCTGGGTCCTCAATTCCTTCATTTCAGTTGGTGCTAGCCTGTAGGGTGCTCTAGCAATGAGAGCTGCTCCAGGGATGATATCTATTCTGAATTCCACCTGCCTATCTGGTGGCAACCCAGGTAGATCTTCGGGGAAAACTTCTGGATACTCCGAAATGACAGGAATGTCTTCTATCCTTGATTTGGGCTCTTCAATAATCACTTGTGCCATGTAGATGACACAGCCTCTTTTTAAACACCTTGAAGCTTTGAGCATAGATACGTTCTCGGGCAATCCATACTGCGTATCCCCTCGAATGGTGAGCGATTCACCAGTCGGGGTCTTTAGCACAATTTGTTTTCTATTGCAGACGATCTGGGCCTGGTTGTGTGATAACCAGTCCATGCCCAGAACGATGTCAAAACCAGCTAGATTAAAGGGAAGTAGAGATAGAGGAAACGAATGGTTCTTAATGGATATCATACATCCCTCTAATATAGTGGAGACGGTTTCTACAGTGCCGTCTGCTAGCTCTACTTCGTATTTCACATTTAGGGTTTTGATAGGCATGTTCAACAGTTTGCAAAATTTTTGGTCTACGAAGGATTTGTCAGCGCCTGAATCGAAAAGTACTCTTGCAAATATACTATTCACGAGAAAAGTACCTGTTATTACGTTGTCATCCTGCAACGCTTCCTTCACATCCATTTTGAAGACTCTAGCGTTATTCTTTTTGGTTTCCTCAATCTTCTTGGCGAGCTTGGGGCAGTTGCTCCTGATGTGCCCCTTCTCACTACAGTTGTAGCAGGTCGCGTCTTTAATCTTCTTACAGTCCACAGTTTTGTGGTCTTTGGACTTGCACAGTCCACAAGTATGCGTCTTTGACTGGGACTGTGAGTTCGGCCCAAACCTGCACTTCCCAAAGTGGAATTTTTGGCAGTTTTTGCATTTGGGCTTCTCTCCGGTTTGTTGCCCATCTTTTCTCGCCTCTGTTCCTCTCTTGCCATCACCGTTCCCACGGTGCTTCTTTCCCGACCTCCGCGAGGTATCATCCTCACGCTTCCTCTTTTCGGCCTCCTTGTTCCTCTGCGATCTCAGTCGGATCGCGTCCATTGTGAGGGACAAAGAGAGGTCAGTCACAGACCTGAAGGTCGTTGGCCGAGAGGCCTTCACACTAGCCTTTATCGCGGGTTCTAACCTCCCGATAAAACGAGCAATCCTCCTTGGTTCCGGGGTGACTAGATAAGGAACCAAGCGAGACATCGTATTGAAGCTCGTCAAGTAGGCCTGGCAGTCCAGATTTGTCATCACCAATGACACAAAATCGGACTCTATCTTCTCCACCTCATGCTGAGGGCAGTAATTTTCTTTGATGAGAGAAATGAATTCCTCCCACGTCATGCTGTAAAGCACAGCTTTTCCCGAGGCCTGAACCAGCGCCCTCCACCAAGCTAGGGCCTCGCCCTTAAACGACTGCGACACAAACTTCACTACATCCCTTTCAGCGCAGCCACTGATGTCCACCACTGTGTCCATCTCATCCAACCATGTCATACATTCGACGGCACCCTTCTCCCCTGTAAAGTCTCGGGGTTTACAAGATACGAAGTACTTGTATGTGCAGCCCCCGGCTCGGGAAGCATCAGTATACTCCCTTTCGCGACGAACACTATTTTCATTCGACGAGTGATTGTCGTCGTCCTTTTTGGGCTTGGACGAGTGGTTATCGTCGTCCTTCTTGGGTTTGGATAGTGGTTTGCTGTGGGTTTTTGAGTGTGTCTTTGGCTTTGATGGTGGTTTGGAAACTATTCTGCTTCGAGATTCTGTATATTGTCGATCTAGAGCTGCTTGCACAGCGTTGTCGACAAGAGCCTTGAGTTGAGCGCCCGTTAAATTTATTTGGGCATTATCATAATCATCTTCATTTGTATGACTACTTCCTCCATTAGGATTTGCCATAGTAGCTTGTATCTGCTGCAGAAGATAATGAAAATTCTATTTAGGAGTTTATCATTGAATTGTCTTTTATGGCAATTCATCAACCATGGTAACGAAGACCATATCCGGTTAATTTGTTACTCACTTTATATTTAGGATTTGAGCATACTTATCCTAATCACAATTAATATTGCTAGCGGCATAAAAGCCTAGTCTCGAGGACGTTATTATAATATTTAGCCGAGATTTCGGAGAATCAAGGTATGAAGGTTGGAACCGTAGTCCTTTTACTCCTTCTGACAGGGAGTCCTAAACCACCACTGTCCTTTGCCTTATTATGACAATATGTATGGCCCGTAGGCACTACATCGCTTATGGATGTTTAACAAGTGATCATCTTTATTGATGATTTAACCCATGATTTATTATATCACCAATTTGGGTTTTGGAATCCTTTAAAGGATTCTTCTATAAGAATGACGTGTGTGACTTTAACGAATCACATCTGTCATGATTGTTAACATGCTTACAGAGGTTAACAGGGAATCAGAATCTTTTAATTAGGTCTTACCATCTTGGCCGGATCTTAAAAGACACCTGGCTAGGTTTCACTCTTAAGATTCTTTATTTAGGCAGATCAAATTAAAAGGAATGATTTTGATTTATTTCATATATAGTAATAACAAAATGAAATTCATAATATAACATTCCATAATTTTAATACGATTACACACCGCCCTAAACGGGACTTTTAAATAGTACATACCTACATAGAGGTTTAAACCAAGTGACAAGTCCACGCAGGGACTATGCAAGATAAGTGTCCACACAGGGACTAAACGATAAGTCCACGTAGGGACTGAAATACGGTAAACGTCCACGTAGGGACTTATTTAAAATAACCATTACATTAGAACATACATAAGGACTAATGGTCACGTTTCTTCTTCTTGCCCTTCAGTAGATTTGCTAAGCCCTTGAGGAATCCTCGGTTGTAACACCCCGTGTTTTCCAAATGTCAAAGTCAAAGTCAAATGCTGACTGTTATTGGAATTAAAGTTATTTTAATTTTTATTTTATTTTATTATGTGGAGTAAGTGTTGTATAATCAAACTAATCGATCGATAATCTAACCGCGAATCGACGATCGACTGTGAATAATAGGAAGTAACAATGCAATAAAGTTAATCAATCAGAAATCAAGCTAATCGAATCAACCATCGAACTCAAGTGTGGGAATTTTGGTACTTTTATACGTGTGCGTGTGCCTTACGTGTTATTTGTGCATGTTATTTTACGTCGTTATGTGTGGTGAATCAATCAAATCAAATCGAAACTCGAAGGTTAATCAAACCCAATTGAAACCGAACCCGAATTGTGGTGTGAGGATGCTTATATGTTAGATATAGTGATTAGGACTAAAAGTAATTTGATTAGAAACTCTATCATACTCAAATCATCGTTCATCGAAGTCGAAATACCAAAAATCGTTACGAAACTCTCAAAAAGGAACATCCTGATCGAACAGGACCACCGATCGAACAGGCTAGCCGATCGAACATGTTGTTCGATCGAGTAGCCCATTCGGTCAGGAATCCTGGCCGATCGGTTGGGCCTTTCCTCTTTTGGAAGCCTATAAATAGGGCTGTCATTGTCATTCTTTCCACTTTTGGAAAGCTCTGACCGACCAGCCCCTTGTTCTTCACTATTTCTTCGATTTCTCTCCGATCCGGTAAGTTTTAACTCTAATTCTTGTACGATTTTGTTCATTTAATGATTTTACACCTTTCTATCTTTCAAAACTTGGATTTCAACCGTGAAGTCACCAAGATCTGAGTGTTCTTGGGTGATGTCATCATGGTGTTCTTCAAGAACACCAAGTTTTGACATCATTCCACCATGATTTGCTTAGATCTAACCGATTTCCACATAAATAATCTAAAATCTACCAAAGATCTTAACATTCCACGGTGGAAAAGAATTGAAAGACGGATTTTCATCTATCTTTCAACTCTTTTACACTCAAACCGGTGAAAACGGAGCTTGAACTAACTTACAAATCATTCTAAACAAACACACGGTTCAAGATTCGGATTCTACCCCGAGATTTACTGATTTCGGGTTAAACGTTAAACTAAGGTTCTGAACCGCTCACTGACCGGACTTGGGTGATTCCTGCCCGGAACAGTGAACCAAGTAAGGGCTTATGTTTTGTGGTTCAACTCGTTATCAAACTATCTCAAAATCACCCCAAGCAATCAGAATAACCAAGTGTTAGAAGATAGGCTAACCAGGTCAGAAGATGCTGGCCGAACGGTTAGGCTGTCCGATCGGACAGCCCACCCGAACGGACTTCCCAGCCGATCGACCGGGCCAGCCGATCGGCTAACACATGGACCCACAATTTCACAAAGTGTGGTATTGACAAAGTGATGTTCGATCGAACCTACCACTCGATTTGTAACATTACTGCTCGAATCATGAGATACTATACTTCAACACTTAACCATTTTTCGAAACATTGGAATGTCACCCGATCGAGCATGCCACCCGATCGAGTGGCACATTGCCAGATTTAAACACTGAAGTTGCAGACCAATCGGTTGGGCTAACCGATCGAACAGTCCGTTCGATCGACCGACTTGAAAGGTAATGCTGCAAAAACTTCAAAAGTACAAACCATCATACACAAACACATCCCTTCCTAGAGGAAGAAACAATCCACTTGAAAGGACCAGCCGATCGAGTCTGCCGGCCGATCGAATGGGAATGTTCAAACGGACTTTCAAACCGGACGAACAACCCGTCCGATCGAACCAGCTGTCCGATCGACCGGCCCAATCGATCCATCATCACTTGTTTGCATTTCCGCGTTACTCATCGTTATACTATCGAACTATTCAGGCTAATTTCTCTCAGTGCTCCCTTCAATCCACACCAAATCACTGTGAGTATACTCGACCCCTTTTTGCTTTTAGCACTTTTGGGTGTTACATACGTTACCTATCGAAATCCCAATCAGTTACACTATACAAACTATTTGAACGCTAACCGATTGCATGTATTACGTGACTGAATGAACGCTTGTTTATTATGTTTACACATGGAATGTTGTCTACCTGCCTTAGCAACATAGTACTATAGTTTGGACTCAGCACCCGTTCACACGGGGGTTGTTAAGGACAAATTACTTGCATGGATTACGGTGGTATTCATGTATTGCGAACTGTCTCGGACAGTCAACCCGCAGTCGTTGGTATCGATGGTCCCATGTCGATAATTAACATGCTTCGTTTTCCTCTGTGTACGTACTGGTTATGCGTAAACTATTCGAACTCTATATGCTATTATCAAACTTGTATGCTCACCTTTACATTTCATGTATTGACTTTATTTTAACGTATGTGACAGGTGCTTAAGTTGCTAGGATGCTTAGGCGCGTGGTGATGAAATCGAGGCTAGGGAGTCTAGAAATAATGAACCATTGTCTGTAATAATAATTGAATCTGAGTTGTCGGAACGGAATCATTTGCCTAGTTGCTTTCTATGATAACTTGTTATTTATTTGGGATACGGTATGGGACGCATCATTTAAACTGAATTTATATAATAGTTGTTGTGGAAACTTCTGGACAATCTGTTTCGCTCAGTGCCGTGCCCCGATGATTCCGCCATCGGTTGGGGTGTGACATCGGTGGCTCTTACGTTCTTCCTCGAATTTTCTTTCCACACGGCTTAAACGGTGGAGTATTTCTTCTTGTTCAGGAGGAGAAAAACATGGTTGTGGCGCCTGTTGCGGAACTGGAGGTCTGGGAGGTGCTGGATACCCATGAGCCGAGTAGTCCGGTACTCCCATGTTCCCATGAGCTCCGTCGGGATAGCGTGCATTATACCTAGCCGCTACCACATATGGGTCGCGCTCATAGTTGTAGTTGTAATGTGCTTGTGATGACGGTTCGAACGGGTTGTAAGCCGTTGGACCCGTGTAAGCAGGTATTGGGTGGTCATACCCAAATGGTGGCGAAGTTGGTGCAGCTGGTGCGGAGTTCGCCTCCTATACAGGACTTGAAGGTCCTTCTTCTTGTAGTGGCGGGTAGTGGCTACTACTAGAGTGTCGAGGGGTGCTGAAGTGAAATTCCCCTCCTCGGGTGGACATACGAGCATTTGTCCTCCTACGCCTTGGCGGATCAGGCATTACTGGCTGTACCGGTGGCGGAGGTGGTGGCGTAACTGCCACGAAACGTGGATCCTCGGAGGGATCTCGCGGATGTTGCGGCTGTTGTGATGTCTGTGGCGTGTGGTACCACTCGTGTTGATTAAATAACGCCATGAAACTATCTGGTCCCTGATAGGGTGTACCATGAAAGGATGACCCATCAGAGATTTCTATTGGATGCGCGGGCGTACCACGAGCAGGTTCTGTCGGATCAGTATCCTCGTCCATATGATCTTCGGAGAAGTGATCTTGTGGCCCTAACGGAACAAAGCCTGAAGGTTCCTGGATGTAGTCAGCTGGGTTGAACTGACCTCTGAAGTATGGAGTAGGGTCGTCAAAATTTCGGTGCGATACCGAACGCTGTAGAGGTATGACCGGTAGGACCGGTGGGGGATTACCGTGACGTGATCGTGATGAGTAACGATCTCTCCTTTGCGGTTCTTCACTCCTCGTGGTCGAAGGAGCTCGCGTATTTGAAGGCCCGGCTTCGTGATCGTGATGAGTAACGATCTCTCCTCTGCCTCTTCTTCCCCTTCCTCTTCCTCGGAAAATCACTGGCGGCATATTTCCTGCTTTCAAAACTTTAAATAACAATAATAAAGGAAAAAGACAAACTTGGAATAACAATTCGAATTTGTCCTATGTTCTTGTCTAGACTCAAGTATGTGCAATTGTGTCACTGAGATTAAACACATTAGGATAGTGTTTAATTCACTCAATGTTGGCTCTGATACCAACCTGTCACACCCCGATTTCCACGTGTATCACCGGTAGGCCCGGTGGGGGATTACCGTGACGTAGTTGGCAACAATATAGTCAAACCACAATATATGAATGCACAGCGGAAGCATAAAGATAAATATAATTCAACCTTCTACTGTAATATCAAATGTATCACAAGTAGTTGAATAGTATCCACAGGAGGGATCAAAATAAATAAAAATGTTGTTCAACAGATAAGACATCAAGCTTGCGAGACTTCTTAAGATGCTAAGGAGCTATTGCCAGCCGATTACGTGTAGTACCTGCACTTAATCTTTTTGGGAAAATACGTCAGTTTACACTGGTAAATACATTCAACCGACACTTTTGAAAAATGTTTATTAAAATTGATTTGAATGCACGAGGCACAAATTCTTTTATAACTTGGGAAAATTATTTAAAATTATAATCTTGTGAACGAATTACATGTTCCTTCTATGCGTTCAGTAGCCCGGATCCTGTCCGGGTTAAAGATCAATAGACACACCACATTTGCGTAAAACCGAGGTGGGTAAACCATCGGCTACGTCTTTTAATAGTATAGACATCAACCGGGTGTACGCCTACACCCGGGTGTCGAGGTCGTGGCCATTTCGTAAAATGATGTCAAGGATATCCGGGACATGGTCATTAACCCCCCAAAGGCTTTTAAGTAACAAGACTGTTTAAATGAGCCGATCAAATTATTCAATTAACCACCTAAGCGATGGAAGATTTGATGCTCAATCAAGCGGTATATTATATACCGTAACCCAAGCCTGTATAAGGGAAAATAAGTTAAAAGTATTTACCTTTGCAAGTAGTGTCCTTAATCAGTTAAATCACAGATATCTTTTACTGGGGCTCCTATTCTGGAACGAAGGTTTTAAAATAACCTATTAGAATCCTAACAGGTCTTTATATTAGCCGTAGCCTAGACCGGTTAGTTTCGAGGGATAGATACGGTTTAATCGCGTGAAAGGCAAAAACCGAGAATGGAATGTGATTCTGACCCAACAAGTTCGGAGACTTGTTTTATATGGGTTTAATATTCACACTCTGGATTTTGGGGTCAAAATGATATGGTTTGACCCGTATCGGCTAATTTATGTAAACTAGTTACATAAGCCGAACCGTGCGCGCAATAGGCGCAACGGGTAACCGTAAGAGTCCTACACTGTTTTCCTAAGCCAATATACTTTAAAGAGATTGTGGTATCAGTAGGATACCTTCCATAATGCCCGTAACGAGTTTTAGTTCATTATACGCCCCGTAGGGGTTTTCCGGTCATTTTAAAGACTTTTAAAGGGATTTCTGAGTTCTACAGGAAACCTGAGTTTCCCGATCAGTTTAGTAAGTCTAAAATATCTTATTTATTAATTAAAATCAGTAGCAACTGGAATCGGTTCAAAAGACCTTGTAGAACTCAAGTTTTGGCCGAAAAAGGCATATTCGGTATTTACCGAACCTTAGCCATAACCGCAGGTTATGAGCAGGTTAAAATTAATTAAAAATCTTGAAAAATCCCAAAATATTACTTTACTACAGTGGGTAAAAGTTTTGGTGACGAAATCTTGGTCTAGGTAGGCGTTATGCTAATTGCGCCGTTTATTACAAAAGTTTCTTATAAATGCGCTATTTAGCATAACTCCCATTCTAGACCTCGGATTGGCGTGAAACTTTAGGGACATGCTTAGAATTTAGTAAGCACGGTTATGGTCCCTTCACGTGTCCGAAATACTCGTTTTATTTTAAAAAGGGCGTTACGGTCAACTTTTAAGTAATTAACGGAAATGCGTAAAAGACTCGGACAAAAAACGAACCGGTCACAGAGGGTGATACCATCACGTGACCTGGTCCTAAGAGAGTCCTAAGGCATATCTACATTGCACTAAAACGGGTCAGAACTGAAGTCAAAGCAAAAGTCAAACTTTTGCGACATTCGGCTCCGATCCGGGTCAATATATCAAATGGTCGAATCAAACGAGTTTAGACAAGTTTATATACTTAATATCATGTTTTATGAGCATCAAAACAGGTTTCATAGCATATACATTACAGATTATATACAAAATCGTAAAACGGCTTTCTGTTGACTTTTTAATCATACGTTTGACTCGATATTTGAACTAGTTAGAGTGGTGATCAGGGGGAACCCTTTTAGAGGTTTATTACCCACATGAATACCAACACATAACTACTTTTGATTCGAGAATTCACTGGACCATTCGTGATTTATCGCAAAGTCAATCGTTAGTTACGACGGATTGACTTTTAGGCTAAACTAAGCAAAAACAAAGCCATAGAAGGTTTGGTATACTTACAGAGACTTGATGTAAGACTTAGAACTAGAGAAGAACACTTTGGAGCTTCAGGAATGAGCAGAAGGTGTGTTTTGAAGTGTGTTCTTAATTGTGACTATACATGGCCTTTTATAGTGCATAAGGAGCCTTTAGATCATTACAACACACCCTACAATTGAGTATGGATCAATGGCAGGTGTCCTAAGGTGCTATGGGTCGAGTAGGGGGCGCCCATAACTCTGAGAAACCCATACTTAATTGTTTTACCGCTTTAAACAGCCAACAGCCAATTTTCTGTCGCTGGGCATCGCTTACGGACCGTATGGCTTGGGCCTTGCGGTCCGTAAGCCTGTGGCGGAGACAAGCTTAATCATTCACCCCTTTATGGTTCGTAAGGCAGGACCCTTGCGGTCCGTAAAGGTTGTGTTTAAATCTTTTTAAATCTTTTTGTAATGATTATCAAAATCTTGTAATTAGTAACGAAATCTTCGGTAATTAATAACCTGACCTTTCGGGTTTGAAGGGGTAACTTTGCGATTTGGCCCTTGATTATTTACAACTAAGGGCCTCGTTTTATTTACCCGTACTGTTAAGTCCCCGGTTATCTTTATTAATTATTCGAAAAGCCTTAACTTTCATTGTTGACGCTTTTGACCCTTCTCGTACGAATTTGATCATAACTTTCTCGTTTCAAAACGGAACTTCGCGGAATTTATACTGTATATTTTAGTGAGCGTATTTTACAGTTACAAAGCCTCGGGTACGTCAAAGGGTCACTCAGAGGTATAATTAAACATGTTTACACAGTTAACCCCCGCAACTTGTAATCTCTCACTTTCTTCCGCGTTTCGCTTCCGTACGATCCATGATTTATTCGTTTGAAGGTACGAGCATCGTTTAGGGTTACTATACAGTATACTTACCCTTGTTTGATATTTATAAACCTCGAATTTACATACTTTCAAGGTTTGTCAACATTAGTCCTTTATTTAATATGAAACGCCACGTGTAAACTTAAGACACGTGTCAATACATTATTGGACACAAAATTTCGAGGTGTTACAGCCTAAAACAGAACTGACCAACATGTGGTATCAGAGCATATGTTGATAAATCAGTTCTGTTTTCGTATCCATTATTCTGGGATTGAAATCTGGAAAACAGAATTTTGAAAGCCTAATAAAATTAACAGCTATGTTTCGGGTCATTGTTCTCGAAATTACTGTTTCGAGACCTAATAAAATTCCGAAATCATTGATTCTTGAAGATCTGGAAAAAGACTAATTTATTATATAACTCGAAATCAATGAGGTTAAATTTTATGTCCGAAATCTGTATAAAACCTTAATTTTCAGTTTTCGGGTTCCAGAATCATGTTTCATTTTTTTAGGGTTCATCATGTGTTCCTAGGAAAATTCGAAGATTCCTTTATGTTTTGGAATATAATTTGGATTTTGAGTGTTATTTCCCGTTTTGATCTATTTTGCATTCTAAAGATTTTCGAAATCTGTTAATAGATAATCAGATAAAATTTTTGGAAATATTATGATAAAAATTAGATCATCACTAAAACAGGAAACCATATCTCAAAATCCTTAACAATTCGAATTTTCGGTTATGTTTTCACATTAATAGCTGAAACAGAAGTTTCGAGATAAGTTTTAACCTGTCACACCCCCAAAATCCACCTGCGGAGTACCACCGCTTGGGAGCGTGACTGACCAGGATCAAGCCACCAATCATATTGAACATGTGATAAATAGTAATAGTTATCCATCAATACGAAAGGTGTTTATCAAACCAACATAGTTAAGTATAGCGGAAGCATTTAAGTAAACCCAAACATAAGTATTAATGTGTGAAATATCTTAAGTGTTCAAATAGCATTCACGATCCTTTGCCCACAACGACCTGCTCCTCCCTGTGCAAGATCCATAAAGTACCTAAGGTCCTGCAAGGCATGCAGCAGAGAGTCAACAACTAGTTGAGCGAGTTCACAGAAAGTAAGTTCAGTAATAGTAATTGTATGAGTCGTATTATGTTCGTTCATTGTTCATGTATAGTGTTGGTTTCCATCGCGGGCCCTTTCGGCATGTATGCGAAGATTTGGGTTAATACTCCCAAATATCCTAGACTATGTATATTTGTATCGCGGCCACCCTGGCATTACTTGCGAAGATTTATTCTCTATAGTTCGCAGCTTCCCCGAAGCATGTGTGCGAAGATCAGTCATAATTATCGCAGCCAACCCTTGGCGTGTGTGCGAAGATCTGTTCAAGTAGGTATACTAGTCTAGCCGTATCTTATCATTCACCATCCTCACCCTGAGGACTCATATCATTAAGTTCCATTAACTAAGTATGTACGTATAATTCATTCAATCCCATTCCCACCCTGGGAACCCCATGCCTTGGCTGTGTGAACTCACCTTGGGTTGCTCGGCAGATACACAAAAGAAGAGGGTTTCTTGAACTAATAGTGATCAATCACGTCCTAACAGGATTATCATAGAAGTCAGGTTTTGACTCAATTATTGCATGTATGTATTACATAAGTTAACACGTCATAAACATGTGAATATCACGGTAAACTCATAACAGCCAAACAATGTCTCCAACTTATGCAAGTAAAAATAGCCCAATTGTAATCGGCCCAACATGTTGTGCGATCCACAACATGTTGTGCGATCCAAACATGTACCGGCCCAAATAGTAACACGTAACAGCCCAATAACATAACAGCCCAAAACATTAACCAAATAACAATCTTGTGCGATCAGTAAACTTTGTGCGACTGATAAGGTTGTGCGATCGGCCTTTGGGCCTGTCCGGCCCAATGGCATAAGTAGTCCAAAAATATAACGGCCCAACTAAAGTCTTGTGCGACTAAAGATACCTTGTGCGATCCAGTGAGGGCTGTACGACCCAGCTGCCTTGTGTGATGCGAAGCCTTGTACGTGTGGGCCTCTTGTGCGACCAAGAGACCTTGTACGAGTGGGCTTGTGTGTTTACTCTTGTGCGATTGATTAACCAAATTCCATAATTCAAGCAATCGGTTACACTAATTCAAAGTTTCCAAGTTTACAATAATTAATTAACAGTTTCTATTCTAGCAATCATTGATCAAAGCGGGTTGTTACAACCAAATCCCAAGAACCCTAATCAAGATCATAACACGAACACAACTAAGAACATTCAAACTATTCGATTTACATGAGCATGTGGCCGGTCAACATAGCCTGATTTACTAGCACAACAACAAACTAACAAATCTGAATCATATATCGTAATAGCAATTTAACAAGCATCATTGAATCAGTTTATGGTTATTCTCATGCAAATCCGATTATAAGAGTATCAATATTAGTTTACATCATTACAATCATGTATTCTCTAAGACATGTGAAGTCACATAACATAAACCAATCAAATAATCAAGCACTAACCGATTGAAAAGAGGATGGGTTTGATCCGAGCACAAAGATCTTCGGTGAAGGAGAGATTCTTGGCTGCCTTCGGTTTGCGAAAAAGAGAGAGAGAATAGATAGGGTTTCTTGTGTGTGTTGTGATTTTGTAAAAAGTGGGGAATGGTTACAACACCCCCATATGTAAATCGGCTAAGGTAGGATGGGCCGAACCCATCACTTGGGCTGCCATCTAACCGGATACAAGTGATACGGCCCAAAGGCTTGTGCGGTCGAGTGTGTAGGTGTTGTGCGGTTCGAGTGTGTAGGTGTTGTGCGGTTCGAGTTTCATGTAACTTATATACATACACATAACGTATCATGTACACAATCATTAAACACATATCACATAACAACATAACACATATCATATAACAACATAACGTTCAATAAATAAGGTTCGTATATAATCACAAAACGTTCACCTACGTTACACAAAGTAGATCTAAAGTTCGAGTTGTCACATTATCCCCAACTAAAAAGAAATTTCGTCCCGAAATTTGGTATGCACTCACTGAGGAAGCTAGATAAGTTCAATCGTTCACTGGTTTTTCCTGGGGTGTCACATCCTCCCCCCGTTGATCTGGAATTTCGTCCCGAAATTCCGAAGTAGTAGCTTCAGCCTCAGTAGTGGTTGCATTAGTCCCGAATAACTGGGGGTACTTTTCTGTCATCCTGTCTTCGCGTTCCCAGATGTACTCTGGGCCACGTTTGGAGTTCCAACGTACTCGAACAAGAGGGATTCTCTTGTTTTTGAGGACATTCACATCCCGGTCCGTGATTTCAACTGGCTCCTCGACGAACTGCAACCGCTCGTCGATAGTGAGTTCCTTGAAAGGAACTATGAGAGTCTCATCTGACAGACATTTCTTCAGATTCGACACGTGAAAGACATTGTGAACTGCACCGAGTTCAGCTGGTAGGTTTAGCTTGTAGGCTACCTTGCCTATTTTCTCTATGATCTCGAATGGTCCGACATACCGCGGGTTGAGTTTGCCCCGTTTGCCAAAACGTACCACACCCCTCCAGGGTGAAACTTTGAGTAAAACCCGGTCCCCGACCTGAAACTCCAAGGGCTTTCTACGCTTGTCCGCGTAGGCTTTCTGACGGTCGCGTGCTGCCGCCATGCGTTGTCGTATCTGTGCTATCTTTTCTGTGGCGTCCACTACAATCTCTGGACCCGTAATCTGACTATCCCCCACCTCTGCCCAACAGAGAGGTGACCGGCATTTACGTCCGTACAATGCCTCGAATGGAGCGGCTTGTATGCTGGTGTGATAACTATTATTGTACGAGAACTCCACCAAAGGGAGGTGCTTTTCCCAGCCGTTGCCGAAATCAATAACGCATGCCCGAAGCATGTCTTCGAGAGTTTGGATCGTACGCTCAGACTGCCCATCCGTCTGAGGATGATATGCTGTGCTCATGTCTAATCGTGAGCCGAAAGATTTATGCATCGCTTGCCATAGTTCTGACGTGAATCGTGTATCGCGATCCGAAATGATGGAGATGGGCACTCCGTGCCTCGAAACAACTTCTTTAAGGTAGATGTCTGCGAGAGTAGAGAACTTATCCGTTTCCTTTATAGCTAGGAAGTGTGCAGACTTGGTGAGTCGATCCACGATCACCCATATGGTATCATTCCCACGCTGGGATCTGAGTAAACCCGTAACGAAATCCATGGAAATTTCTTCCCATTTCCATTGAGTAATCTTGGGTTGCTGCAGTAGACCCGCTGGTTTCTGGTATTCCACCTTGACTCTCGCACAGGTCAAGCACTTGCCGACATAGGTAGCGATGTGGGCCTTCATGCTAGGCCACCAATAAGTAGTTTTGATGTCGTGGTACATCTTGTCCGACCCTGGATGTACTGAGTAGCGAGACTTGTGAGCTTCATCCATTACAAGTTCGCGTAGACCGCCGTAAAGTGGGACCCAAATACGCCCCGTTACATAGTAGGCGCCGTCTGCCTTCTGTTCTAATCGTTGTCATGAGCCGCGTAAGGCTTCAGCCTTGACGTTTTCGGGCTTCAATGCTTCTGCCTGAGCATCTCGTATCTGTGCAGGAAGGCTAGACTGAATCGTAAGCTGTAGCGCTCGCACGCGCCGAGGTAAAGTGTCTTTCCGACTGAGGGCGTCAGCCACAACATTGGCCTTGCCTGGATGGTACTTGATAGCGCATTCGTAATCGTTCAGTAATTCAACCCATCGCCGTTGACGCATGTTCAAATCCTTCTGCTTAAGATTATGCTCGAGACTCCTGTGATCGGTGTAAATTGTGCACTTGGTACCGTACAGGTAGTGTCGCCATATCTTAAGCGCGAAAACAACAGCTCCCAGCTCCAAATCGTGCGTCGTGTAGTTCCGTTCATGAATCTTAAGTTGGCGTGAAGCGTAAGCAATAACCTTGTCGCGCTGCATTAACACACATCCAAGACCCTGAATGGATGCATCACAATAAACCACGAAGTCGTCTGTGCCCTCTGGCAAAGAGAGGATAGGTGCACTGCAAAGTCTATCCTTTAGGTGCTGAAAAGCAGTCTCCTGGGGCTCTCCCAAGCGATAGGTG
Organism: Helianthus annuus; assembly: GCF_002127325.2. Taxonomy (NCBI): domain Eukaryota; kingdom Viridiplantae; phylum Streptophyta; class Magnoliopsida; order Asterales; family Asteraceae; genus Helianthus; species Helianthus annuus. The sequence goes on from NC_035438.2 coordinate 51,415,297, forward strand.
ACACCCTTCTGTGTCAGTAGCGTAAGCGGCTGAGCAATCTTTGAAAAGTCTTTAATAAACCGTCTGTAGTAACCCGCCAAACCTAAGAATTGGCGTATTTCCGTTGGTGTACGTGGTGCAGGCCAGTTTCTGATCGAGTCTACCTTGGATGGATCGACATGGATCCCATCCTTGTTCACTACATGGCCTAGAAAGTGGACTTCACGAAGCCAGAAGTCACATTTCGAAAACTTGGCGTACAGCTGTTCCTTCCGTAAGAGTTCCAAAATAAGACGTAAGTGCTGCTCGTGTTCCGCCTGACTCTTGGAGTAAATCAGAATGTCGTCGATGAAGACAATGACGAACTGGTCAAGATAGGGTTTGCACACCCTGTTCATAAGGTCCATAAATACGGCATGTGCGTTCAATAATATCAAACCATCCATCATATCAAACATAAAATACAGTAGTTAAAATAATTCATAAAACCCAATACGATTGATGTTCAAACCAAACTTTGTTTGAGTAGCGGAAACATAATAATGAAAACCCAAAATAAGTTATAAGTTCAAATATCGTTCATTGCGTCTCCTCGTCCTAACACGAAAGCTCGACCTCTTGCCTCGTTGCCATTGTTGTTGTTGTTTCCCCCGTTGTTGTTGTTGTTCCCGTTGCCCTGGTTATTGTTGTGGTTCTGATTCTGGTTCAACTGAGGGCAATCGCGTTTGTAATGACCTTCAGCCCCACACTGGAAACATCCCCGGTTTCCACGCTGTGGCTGCTGCTGCTGTGGGTTCTGAGGAGCTGGTGGTGGAAGTTGCTGATTCTGGTTTGCAGGTCGTGAGCTCCTGCAATCTTTGGCTTCGTGCCCTAGCTTGAGGCATCTCTGACAACGTTCTTTGCGACACCTTCCACTGTGGTGCCTGTTACACTTGTCGCATAGTGGGTGAACTCCCCGGTATCCACCCTGCCCCTGACTGCCAGATGATTGCTGACTCGAATTCTGGTAGTCGTTCGTCCTGCGCTGCTGTGCTTGAGATTGAACGGAAACTGATCCCCTGCTGGAATCTCCATCCCATTTCCGTTTGTTGTCGTTGGGTGTAGCAGAAGTAGCAGCTGGAGTAGTAGTTGCACTGACGCGTTTGGGCAGCTTGTTCTGTTCTACTGCCTGATCTGTGAGTCGATGAGCAAGAGGCTGGATGTCTTGGATGTTGTCGAGGTTTGCCGATGTAACATGGCTCTGGATCTCTGGCGCAAGTCCCTTGAGATACAACTCAATGCGCTTCACTGGAGGGTCCACCATAGTTGGACACAGAATGGTCAGTTCGTTTGACCGTTTCGTATAGGCTTCAATCTCTGACCCCGTCATTTTCAAGTGATAGAGCTCGTTCTCCAACTTGTGGATGTCGTCACGCGTGCAGTATTCCCTCTTGATGAGTTCCTTGAAATCGTTCCAGGGTGTGGCGTTAGCAGCTGCCAACCCTAAGATTTGAACTTGGGCGTTCCACCAAGTTAGTGCTATTCCTTCTAGCGTGCCAGTGGCGTATTTCACCCTGCGAGCCTCAGGGCATTCGCACATCTCGAAAACTGATTCTAACTTCTCAAACCAGTGGAGGAGTCCCACTGCCCCCTCTGTGCCGCTGAAAGTACTTGGACGACAGTCCATGAAGTTCTTAAAAGTGCAAACTTGCTGCTGCGCTGGTTGACCTATTGTGTACGAATAGGGCAAAGTTTAAATACAAGGGCTAGTTTAGGAGTGTAGGATATAAAGATCCTAGTGTAAGTTATGACTACAGGATATACTACCTGCTTGAGCAGCTGCAAGTGCCGCAGCAACTTGAGCTTGAACGAGAGCCTCTAGCTGGGCTTGAGTCATGTTAATCCGTCCAGACATGATCTTCGTAGTAAAAGTAACGTAAGTGAGAGTGGTTCGCGAGTAGGGCGATGACAGAAAAGTGTAAGCACGTAGGTGTTCTCATGTAATAAAGTCATGTGTATCTAAACGTAATGCGGGCAAAGTTCTAAGCAGTTCTAGCATACAGGCAATAAACATAAACCTTATTACCTAGGATGTCGAGTCTTGCACGTGGAGCAAAGCGTCGTTGTGGATCGTTGAGAGCACTGTACTGGTTATAGTCTGGTTTTAATAAAACGTTTTCCCATATTAAAACCTAGTTCTCTATAACCAATGGCTCTGATACCAATCTGTCACACCCCCAAAATCCACCTGCGGAGTACCACCGCTTGGGAGCGTGACTGACCAGGATCAAGCCACCAATCATATTGAACATGTGATAAATAGTAATAGTTATCCATCAATACGAAAGGTGTTTATCAAACCAACATAGTTAAGTATAGCGGAAGCATTTAAGTAAACCCAAACATAAGTATTAATGTGTGAAATATCTTAAGTGTTCAAATAGCATTCACGATCCTTTGCCCACAACGACCTGCTCCTCCCTGTGCAAGCTCCATAAAGTACCTAAGGTCCTGCAAGGCATGCAGCAGAGAGTCAACAACTAGTTGAGCGAGTTCACAGAAAGTAAGTTCAGTAATAGTAATTGTATGAGTCGTATTATGTTCGTTCATTGTTCATGTATAGTGTTGGTTTCCATCGCGGGCCCTTTCGGCATGTATGCGAAGATTTGGGTTAATACTCCCAAATATCCTAGACTATGTATATTTGTATCGCGGCCACCCTGGCATTACTTGCGAAGATTTATTCTCTATAGTTCGCAGCTTCCCCGAAGCATATGTGCGAAGAGCAGTCATAATTATCGCAGCCAACCCTTGGCGTGTGTGCGAAGATCTGTTCAAGTAGGTATACTAGTCTAGCCGTATCTTATCATTCACCATCCTCACCCTGAGGACTCATATCATTAAGTTCCATTAACTAAGTATGTACGTATAATTCATTCAATCCCATTCCCACCCTGGGAACCCCATGCCTTGGCTGTGTGAACTCACCTTGGGTTGCTCGGCAGATACACAAAAGAAGAGGGTTTCTTGAACTAATAGTGATCAATCACGTCCTAATAGGATTATCATAGAAGTCAGGTTTTGACTCAATTATTGCACGTATGTATTACATAAGTTAATACGTTATAAACATGTGAATATCACGGTAAACTCATAACAGCCAAACAATGTATCCAACTTATGCAAGTAAAAATAGCCCAATTGTAATCGGCCCAACATGTTGTGCGATCCACAATATGTTGTGCGATCCAACATGTACCGGCCCAAATAGTAACACGTAACAGCCCAATAACATAACAGCCCAAAACATTAACCAAATAACAATCTTGTGCGATCAGTAAACTTTGTGCGACTGATAAGGTTGTGCGATCGGCCTTTGGGCCTGTCCGGCCCAATGGCATAAGTAGTCCAAAAATATAACGGCCCAACTAAAGTCTTGTGCGACTAAAGATACCTTGTGCGATCCAGTGAGGGCTGTACGACCCAGCTGCCTTGTGTGATCCGAAGCCTTGTACGTGTGGGCCTCTTGTGCGACCAAGAGACCTTGTACGAGTGGGCTTGTGTGTTTACTCTTGTGCGATTGATTAACCAACTTCCATAATTCAAGCAATCGGTTACACTAATTCAAAGTTTCCAAGTTTACAATAATTAATTAACAGTTTCTATTCTAGCAATCATTGATCAAAGCGGGTTGTTACAACCAAATCCCAAGAACCCTAATCAAGATCATAACACGAACACAACTAAGAACATTCAAACTATTCGATTTACATGAGCATGTGGCCGGTCAACATAGCCTGATTTACTAGCACAACAACAAACTAACAAATCTGAATCATATATCGTAATAGCAATTTAACAAGCATCATCGAATCAGTTTATGGTTATTCTCATGCAAATCCGATTATAAGAGTATCAATATTAGTTTACATCATTACAATCATGTATTCTCTAAGACATGTGAAGTCACATAACATAAACCAATCAAATAATCAAGCACTAACCGATTGAAAAGAGGATGGGTTTGATCCGAGCACAAAGATCTTCGGTGAAGGAGAGATTCTTGGCTGCCTTCGGTTTGCGAAAAAGAGAGAGAGAATAGATAGGGTTTCTTGTGTGTGTTGTGATTTTGTAAAAAGTGGGGAATGGTTACAACACCCCCATATGTAAATCGGCTAAGGTAGGATGGGCCGAACCCATCACTTGGGCTGCCATCTAACCGGATACAAGTGATACGGCCCAAAGGCTTGTGCGGTCGAGTGTGTAGGTGTTGTGCGGTTCGAGTGTGTAGGTGTTGTGCGGTTCGAGTTTCATGTAACTTATATACATACACATAACGTATCATGTACACAATCATTAAACACATATCACATAACAACATAACACATATCATATAACAACATAACGTTCAATAAATAAGGTTCGTATATAATCACAAAACGTTCACCTACGTTACACAAAGTAGATCTAAAGTTCGAGTTGTCACATTATCCCCAACTAAAAAGAAATTTCGTCCCGAAATTTGGTATGCACTCACTGAGGAAGCTAGATAAGTTCAATCGTTCACTGGTTTTTCCTGGGGTGTCACATAACCACCCGAGACAAAGGTCTCGACTCGAGACCACAAGAACTCGACACGAAATCATAAGTGTTCTCAAATGTTTATAACTCGAGACAACGATTTCGACTCGAGATCATAAGGTCTCGACTCGAGACCACTGAGGTTTCGACTAAGGGCTTCAATCTTTACAACTCGAGACAAAGGTCTCGACTCGAGACCATAAGGCCATAACTCGAGACCATAAGGTTGCGACTCGAGACCATAAAGCTACAACTCGAGACCACAACATCACAACTCGAGACCATGGTTGCGACTCGAGACCTCATAAGGAGTCGAGATCTCATAATTCACAGCAGTCGAGACCATGATTACGACTCGAGACACTGAGGTTGCGACTCGAGACCATTAATGAGTCGAGACCTCATAATGTTACAAGCTGAGTCGAGACTTGACTCGAGATCTCACTCGGGATCTCATAACTGAGTCGAAATCTCACTCGAAACCTCATTATTTTAGGCTGTTTAATGTGAACTTAGACTTAGCTCGGGTTTCCGCCGCGAACCCCCCGGCGAACTCACCGCGGAGTTCGATCCGCGCTAGCAGGTGGTTTGCTACTAAATAATTGGTTTTTGTAATTAGTTAGTTAATTAATGAGGATCAAATAATGTTTTACAAAACCAAAATGGCTTAACTTGAATGAGCTTCTGATGTATCACTTCTGGCCAAAGCTGATTTGATGCATCTACTTATCATCCAAGTATTACGAAAGCTATGTTAAGTGTGCATCATAAACATGAATGTCTTAATATCTGGCCAAAGCTGATTTAATTCCTTCATAGATGGCATACTTAACAAGTGCATAACTAAAGTGATTGTCTCAATTTCTGGCCAAAGCTGATTTGTTACAACCACTTTGCACACATGCTTAAATGATTACACTTCTGGCCAAAGCTGATTTTTTCTTCGTTTAAGTAGAACTTTAAGTAGTCTATTATTTTGATGTTAGTAATAGACATATCACAACCTCTTCACATAATGATCCTTATATTAATGATCCTCAATTAATTTTTGTGATCATTTTGTCTGCCTTACTCTTAGTACCTATTATTTTACTCACTGTAGTTTTCTTCTATAAATGTATATCTCATCCACTCTAATTACTAAACCTAATATGTTTTGCTTTACTTAAAGTTTCTATAAGAATTGGCTCTTAAATTAAATCCTTGATTATCTCTTAAGACACAATGATCCTATTGCTCTCTTCTGATAAAGCACTACAGAATAAAAGTAGAGCATGATGAATAGGATACATCGAACATGATGTCTCTTATGATAATCAAGAACTCTCTAACGTAAGTGTTGTCACTAAAAGGTTATTCCAGATTAAGTCTTTCCTAAGACTAATCTATAATTGTGGAATAATCACAAGAATTCCTAATATGCATGCCTTCATTTAAAGTTCTAAACTATAAGCTAAGTGGTATATGTGAATACATAATAATGTACAATACCATGACCCATAAAGTTAAGGGCTTACGCATGGAAATAAGTACATTTTTCCAGTACATTGCATACTAAGATTTTCACTTGTACAATTTGATGCCTTATAAATCAACTATAACACTCAAAAATACTAAAGTATAACGAGTGTGTTGATAAACAACATATATACAAAGAAATAAATGTTTGAAACTGGAAAATAAGATGTTATTCACCTTACAACCACTAAAACCTTAAGAGAGGATTGTTCTAAGATCCATAGACAAATTACAAGTGCTAATTCCAACTTTAGGGTTCTTCAAGGGAAAATCTCGCTGCATAATTATGCCATTAAACTAGACATAAGCAACGAGACTATCCATTATTCTAAAGAACAGTTGGATAAATTAATTAGATAGTCACTTAATAATGATATTTAAGTCTGATAATTTTAATATTCCAATTAACACATGATTAGTTGACTCTAGTTTTAAGTGTTTCCTTACCAGAAGTCAACAAATAACTAACGTGAGAGTTAGTGACAAAATTAAATGTTAAGGCTATAAGAACCATAATAGGCAGTCTTCTAACAACGCCTTTCGATACCTTATATATTCTGAAGATTAATCAGAATATAGTATCATAATTAAGCAATGTTATGAAGATTGTGAGGTTTGCATAGTCAACATAAAGTCACACTTACCTTAAACTCTCATTTTATTTGTTCTAAATATCTGGATAGAAACATTACTAAGATAAAACTAGATGATACCTTACATTTTCACAACTTTTGTTATCATGCAAATGAGAATTTGACAAAAGGAAAATGAGACTTATAAATTTTCATCTATTATAACCAAAATTCATGAGAAATCATGACACGGTTAATGAGGATGATTATTCATCTAATCTCATTTTAAGTGATTTTAAATCATGATGTTAAAGCCCTAAATAATGGCTTCAGGAATAAGTATGGGTCCATCATAAGTCATTCATTGACATTCGTGGAACTTATTCGAAATGGAATATTCAGACATAATTCATTTATCATTTAAAAGACTATCAACTTGTATCTAAATTTGTCGCATATGGCTCACAGTCTTAGAAGAAATCTATTCATATATATACTTAATAAGATTTCTATTAAAAATGTCCCTAAAGTTTCTTATGATATCTGGACATTAAAGAAATCAAATAAAGTCTAACGTATATGTGATAGGTTCCCACGTCACGTAGCTCATTGAAACTTCTCTTGTAGCTTTTCTAGAGATATTAAAGATCAGTGGGAGCATTAAGTGTCTTAATAATAACTTGCAATAGTTGCAAGAGGTGGGGAGTGAAAATTTACATTACCTAAATTTACACCTCTTGTATAAGACACCGCTCCATCACGACACTGTTCTATCAAAACTTGTCTCATTAAAATCTAATGCTACTCTTACAAAAGTTTCATTGTTGCTTAATTATGGGCACACTTAGATTTCTTACCTAAACTAACATAATCCTCAACAAGAGAAATCACAACGACTAACGTCATTAACTTGTTTCTCTAGTAGAATTTGTTGGTCGTTAAATATTGACCCTAAGCATGCTGAGTTCCTAAAGTTTTCTAAGGTTAGTGGGAGCAGTCAAAGTCCTTATCATGATTTGTAAGGAATACAAGAGGCGGGGGGAAGAGTGTCATTAAATTTCACTCCGAATTTAACTCCGATTACACCTCTTGTACACCATACTGCACCAACTCTTACAAAACCTTAGAATGAAAATGATAGCAACCTAACTAAGAGCTAATCCATAAAGCTGAAACTTTTAAAACCCAATAATCAACTCAGGAGGTCATCTAGGTTTAAAAGCCTACTAACTTTGATGATTACGTAACCTCCCTAACTGAAGTTGAAATGGATTTTGGAAATGTTTACTGATCCTATCTCTTCAAATTAAGCCATTAGTGTCAATCAATCTTCTAAATAGAATAAAACTGTTTTCTAGTAAAACTGATTTTATGTGTTCATATAACGTTTGGGATTTGATTGAATTACCTAAGAGTGTTCATAACTAAACCTAATCCTGATACAGACGTTAAGACACTAAGAAGCATGATTGATTGTCAAAGGTTATACTTAGGAAGAGATAAATTATCAAAGATTTCTTTGAGGATCATTACTGTTCTAGTAGCTTATAATAGTTTAAAGCTACATTAGATGAACATTAAAAGAATTTTCCCTAACAAACTGGCTGACACATTTACATGTTCATAAAACAACCTGAAAGTTCTAAACTGAAGGTTAAAGAACACTTTATTTGTAAGCCAATAAAATCCATGTATGGGTCAATGCAAACATCATAATGTGATGAAATCTTAATGTAATTATTTTCATCAAGAATCAAGTGGATTAATGAACCTACCTCAAAATGAGTGGGAGCAACTAAGATAAACTTGCCTATATAGATGATATTCTTTTGACAAGTATATGTTACATAAGTCAAAGCATTGTTAACACAAACTTTGATATAATAGATCTCAGAGATGTCTCTTATTTAATAGATATCATAACGTACCGAGATAGACCCAATGGGACATTAGTTTCGTTCCATAAGTTTAACATTAAATGGGTCCTTACATATGTAACAAAATACTGCTCTCCTTTAGAGGATAATAGGATAAATGAAATTATTTCTTTATGCTTCATTAATTGGAAGCCTTATGTAAGTTTAAGTCTATACTCGTTTAGATATTACTCATATTGCAACACACTAGATATGTCTAGATTAATGTGTAGCATCTAATGGAGTATTACAATATCTTTAAAAGAAACGAGAGACTACAATTTAAAGAAGAAGTGAGAACTAAAAACCGGTTGATTACTTTAACTTTGTGATATTCAAAGATGACAAAATGTAATTTCGGGTATATCTTTATGTCAGCAGACAAAACCTATCTCATGGAGGAGTCATAATGCACTGATATTAACAACCTAAGTTATAAGGACATAATATAGTCACTAAGTGTTGTTGGAAATTTATCAGTGGACTCATAAGTTTATTAACTCCATATAATTAATGTTTTGAAGAATTAGTGTGATAAAGTCAGCTACCATAACTCCTTGAACAGTAATAGTTCAAGAGGTGCTGCATTAAATTTCGATACGCAATTAATTATTCGTTTATGAACGAATTGAGGAAACTAAGTTTTGTATCGAATACATTCATGATATGCTTAAGGATCCTATAACTGAAGGGCTATTACCCATAAGTCTTATTAAGAGAGCTCATAGACGGGTATTAATTAATGGCCGTGCGCAACCGCATATCGTACTATGAATGACTAAGTATTAGTTAATTTTCCTCATCAGTTTGATTTTGTATTCTCTAAGAATATGTCAAGTCGACATAATGGCATATAGACAAATAAAGATACAAATCAAACAAAGGGCTTATGCGTATTTTGATCATAATGATTAGGTTTTAAATTAAGGCTATAGTATGATTAATGGGGGTCCTGAGTCGCATAATGATTCAACGGCTGTATTTCTCTGCTATAGTACTTGTTTAAGGCTAAAATGAGTGTTAACTCCTGATCAGGCTTAGCTAATACTCATAGTAAATGATTACTCGGCTAAGTGGGAGAATGTAAGATTAAATATATTATTTTATATTTAATCTAGTAGCCATTATAATCATTTACATTATATGGATCAAAATATATAACAATCCTATTATATAATTAGTTGGTAATTGTTGATGGGCCTAATTACCCTTATTAACTAATTAGGGTTTCCTCCTGGGTGCATATATAAGGAGAATAATGTGGAGGTTAAAGGGTTAGACAATTACACAAAAACCCTAATTACTCATAACATCAAATCGCCTCTTCTCCATAGCGGATTACCCCTTTATCGGTTCTCATCATCACCATCATTAGATTGCACCATAAGGAGGAACCAGACCAAGATGACAATCATGTCAAACCTTACTGCTGCCTCTCCATCTGGATTCTCTGCTGACCTGTACTGCTGCAATCAGGTATGTTTTCATGTTTTCCATTATGCCTAAAACAGAACTGACCAACATGGTACTCTTGACCACTTGTGTTGATTTCTTGGTAAACGTTTATTATATTTGAACTATTTGTCTTTTATCAAGCGTATTGGCGATTTCCTTGCATCGTTAGCGGGTTGATAAATTAGTGGGTAGTTGATATAATTTAATGGATTGTTAGGTTGTTATAGTTTATTTAAAAACGGTCCCTAACCATTAACCAAAGTCATTAAATCCAAGGCCATGTCTATGTGGTGTTTTGAATCAGTAAACGGTTTTTTGTTTTAAAACGGGTATTCGGGATTCCGGGTGGCGGTTACTTCTTCTCATTCTGATAACACTTTTCGTGACAAATTGTGTTTTCCTTAAAACAAACAAACCCCCAATTAGATAGGTTTAGTTTTTAACTAAATTCTTTTACACTGACCACAAATTCCCCATGGATACGATACCATACTTACGGTATCTACGTAATTTATTTAGGTTTTTGATTGACCCTTAAGACAGTCATCAAAATGGCGCCGTTGTCGGGGAATTCGTGCGCTTAGTGTTAGTTTAGTTAGTTATTTTTTATTTTTTTCTAAAAAAATCTAAAAAATCCAAAAATATTTATTTTTGTTTATCTCTGTTTCGTTCGGTATTACGTGTTGTTTCTTGTTTACTTGTGTGCGGGTGATCTCTAGTTGCATGCATACCAGGTTTTTAGGAAGATCATCACCACTTCTTTTCGACCCTGAAATCGAAAAGACCGCACGACAAAACTTAGTGCTTCGTTCAGCTTTGAAAGGAAAAGCGATAGAGTCAACAATGAATCCTCCAGAAAGTCAAACGACCTTGAATCAGCAAACACCGCAACAAGACCCACTTCCTGATATGCCACCACCACCATTCCAAAATCAAAGCTCACAAAATCAACCTCAATCCCCAAATCATCAAAATCAACCACCATTACCCTTCTAAAACCAACAAACCCAACCAAATCAACCACCACAACAAAACCTAATTGCTAGACAAGCACCTCTACAAGGTGACTTTCAAGTGAGAGGTGGAGAGTTAGAGTACCTACACATGGGTAACCCGTTAGGAAACCAACAATAACCCGAGCCGATTCGGGTTGTGAATAGACCTAATCGTGAACCTCATCCACACCGTGCAGGTGACCAGTTTGAACAGAGAATGAATCAGGGTAGAGTGGATGGTTGGGAAGAGGGTAGATTGGATTATGGTTCGGAATATGACGAAGAATGGGATGAGCATGAAGCATATGCGGGAATGCAAGGAGGCCAATTGAATTTAGTGGCAAACCGAGAGTACCAAGGGTTTCAGCAACACGTGGGGGTAACGGATATTAAACCCCACCACGGGTGAATCGAGCACCGACTGCTCCACGTCAAAGGCAAAGAGATCCAAGATTTTCGGATCCGAAAATTGCTGAACACTCATCACCTATTGTCATGTCGTTCTTAATGGTGATCGATCTTCTGAGACAAAACCACATATTTTGAACATGTTGCCTAATTTTCATAGGAAGGGGAGTGAAGAACCGTATGCTCATCTTGCGGAATTTGAAGCGATTTGTGGTATGATAGGTGGGCACGCGTTCACACCGGATCAAGTTAACTTGGTCCTATCCTTTAAAGGCTCGGCACGTGAATGGTTCATCTCCTTGCCTTATGCAAGCATTAACACTTGGCAAGAGTTGCAACAACAGTTCCTAGAAGAGTGTTATACTCCACAAAGAACTAAGATGTGAAGAGCCACCATTAGAGAGTTCTTTAACAACTTCCGAGTGAGTTGTTCTATGAGTCATGGAAGCGGTTCAATCTGTTGATCCGTAATTGTCCCCATCATGGCATTCCAAGATGGGAGTTAATTACCGTTTTTCATGATGGGGTATCTAACGAAGATAGGCGAAACATCAAGGCCACAACGGGTGGTACTTTTCTAAGGAATCATGTGGATGTTGATTGGGATTATTTGGATATTGTAGCAGCCGACTTGAAAAGGCAAGCCCAATCTGATAGAGGAAAGAAATATCCAATCTCGACAATAGGCACGGGAGCCTCTACAGCTCGGGTGGCGCAGTTAGAGAGAGAGAAGGGAGCTTTAGAACGCCAATTGGCGAGATTTAAAAGTCTTGGAGGAAAAGACTCGATGCATGTTGCTCTATTTTTTCCAATTTGTGAATCTTATGGCGATTTGGGCTATGTTTGGGAAGATTGTTCGGTACAGTTCGATACAGCTCACGAAGAAGTCAACATGGTTTATGGAGACCAACAGAAGAAATATGATATGACTTCTAACACATATCACTCAGGTTTGCGTAATCATCCCAATTTTTGGTATAGTAATACTACTAATCAATTAAATCCAAATTTTCAGGTACCAAATCAGGGAGGTCAGCATTACCAGAACCGATAATCTGGGTACAATAACCTGAGTTACAACCAGGTCAATTAAAGAAGTTATCAGTAGAACCCGGATCAAGGCAGAGCTAGCAATCAGAATGAAGGGTCGAACCATGAGATGATGGATATTCTGAAGCAAATAAAAAGGATCAAGAGGTGCAAGCCAAGGCTTATCAAGCTTTAGAAAAACAAGTTGCACAGTTGGCGGCCGAGGTGGCTCAAGGAAGAAGAGATCCAGGGAAACTACCGAGTGATACTACGAGAAATCCTTAGCACAACACAAGAGTTAACTCGGTGTACCCTACCTAAATCTAAGATTGTTAATACATGTTTTACATCTTCGTCTCAAGTAGTTGCAGGGATAAGTGAGGAGATTGATGGAGGTGAGGAGAGTGAGCCAGGGGCACCGCTCATTACAATTAGAGTTGGAAAGTTGAAGATCCATAGGGCTCTGTTAGATTATGGATCAAGCATGAATATTCTGCTTGGAAGCTTGTATGACCAGTACAAGTTTGGACCATTACATGATACTAACAGGAAGGTAATTTTGGCGGATGATACTTGGAAACAACCTCGTGGGTTTATTAAAGATGTGATGATCCAGCTGGGTGAGTTCTATTACTCGGTAGATTTTATGGTGCTGGACTATGTACCTACGAGAACGAATGAGCAACAAAAGGTAATTCTGGGTCGTCCATTCTTGCATACTGCCAATGCTCAAATCAACTGCAGAGATGGAGTTATCACAATGAGCGTTGAGAATCGTAAGTTAACCTTTAATGTTTATTCAAAATCTATTACTTACGATGTTGTTGATGAGTTGGGTGAAACAGTTGTTATTAGCAAATGTGTTCATTCACGTGTGAGTGAGGACACATTAGATGAGATTGGTATTAAGTGTGACAGATCCGAGCTTGGGAACAAGGGAGAGCATGTGAAGAAGGCAAATGCGCGAAAGAGAGAATGGTGTCTACATCTTACCCTCCTCAGACCCTACCTTAGCTTTGCTATTGGTGAGATTTACTGAGTATGATGATGATTTGTATTCTAATAAGAACCGTGTTAGGTTTACAGTAATTTTTTTTTTATCATTGGTACGTTTTATTTACATTTACTGAAAATCAATATTATTTCTAAATGTTTATTTTTCTAAACATAAATTTGTTGGGAAAACAAGAACCAAGGAAAAAATATTGAATGATTAATAACCAAATAATCCCGTGTTTTAATAATGTTTGAAATTCATAACTTTCGTTAATTAAGGATATGCATATACCACATATCACTTAACACATAATGGTTCTCTAAGCACAAAGATCACTACATATAAGAATCAGTAAGTGAAAGGATCAAAGAATACAATGTGAAGATTTAGGTCTTCAAAGTTTAAGTATGGAATATCACCTACAAGATGCAAGAATCAAAGCTTCATGTATTAAGCAAATTAATCAAGGACTAGATAAATAATTAAATAAGGATTAACAATCAATTAAAACTCTCTAATTACAACTAGTAAAGTTCCAACTCCTAAAAGTAATGGTTTTGGTTAAGATGCAACTGAAAGGAATTTGGAATTCAAATATGAAATGGCTCTAGATGAGATCTTTCCATATGTCGTATGCTATCATGTTGAAAGACAAGATCTTACCACAAATGGAAAGAAATCACCTAAACAACACCTAAACGTCACCATCCCTCAAAAGTACGTCATTATTCTAGATAGAGGCCAATTAGTTTCATTGTGATTTAGGTGCAAAAGTATTGGAGGCAAGATATAGACGCTACACAACGTTCAAGAGGTTAAACGCAAGAAAAAAAGTCAAATCTGGTGACCCATGATTGATACGGCGAGCGTGAGATCAACCATGATATTGGCAGAATGCTTATTCCTTGTCCCTTGTGTTTTGCCTATAAATACAAACCTCATCTAACCTTTTTCACTCACAACACTTCAATATACACATCTAATTAATATATCTCTAGCTCTCTTAATATTTACGCATCCAATAGAAGAGAAACTGAAGATCAAAGATGAGGAGCAAAAAGAAAAGTTTTGCTCCAAATTAAACTTTCATGTTCTTGTACTGTTGAGGTTATCACTTGCTTTGTAAAAGTAATACATTTGTGAGGGGTCTGACCTTTGTTGGTGATTGCTGTAAACGCTATATTGACATAGTGTTGTAGGAGGATGCATTATCTTGACATAGTGAATGGTTGTAACTACATACTATCTTTTATATTATGTTGAAGAAGGTGATCACTACCTTGGATTAACGAGATGTTATTAGGTGGTCACCATCTTGCTTAGTGAAATATTTGTACCGGTGATCTCTTTTGTTTGAAAATAATGTTTAGTGGAGCAACTTTTTATTTGAGGGAAGAGGACGCAAAGTGGATTAGTTAACATCCACTTAACCTATATAAATCAACTTTTATCTTTTTAACCGTTAACTCTTTAAAGTTCTTGCATATTATTATTGTTGGGTTTCAAACAAGCTTAAACCATTCCAAATGCGTGTTTGAAAACCTATTCACCCCTCTAGTTTTCTACAAAATTCATTATCTACGAAAAGGGCCCCAGTAATCTGCTGACAAGAGATCCCCGGTGATCATTTAGTAAGTATTATGTCGTTACTGCTATGGTAACTACCACCAATATCCATTGATAATCCATCGCTTAAGGCGCCATCAGCGATACCTTGGCAATTTACTTAAGTTAGTTTGATACTCTGGCTGTTTGTTTAATAATGGATAACACTTATTAAAAGTGTAATAGTTGAACATGTGTAATCAGCATAAAACCTTTTTCAACATGACAACTTTAGTCGTCAACATAGAGAATTTTGTAGAGAATCGATCATATGTTGTCCCCTCAATATTCATTTTCTAGTTAAGTGTTATCAGATCGAAGCTAAAATTAGATGATAGACTAAAAGCCAACCTTGAAAGGTTCTCAACTTTGAAATACGAAAAGCATTTCCAAACACAAAGTGATTCCGATCAAGAGACCTCGATGATAAACAATAAATGGAAGATATCGATAAGCAAATTACAAAGATAAACACAAAAAACACATTTAAACAAGATAAACTTTATCGATACTTAGAATAAAAATAATATATTTTGTATCTACAATAACTGTTTACAATATAAATAAAAAGCTGTTAGAAATCGAAAATTTAAAAAACAAAGATTACAAAGACTTTCTTCCCATAACCTTGTGATCTAGTGTCATTTCTATTCGCGCTTAAACATAGAAATGTTAAGCTATAATACTTTAATTATTTTAGTTATCCATGTCTTATAAAAAAAACGCTTAATTATCAATGATAATCATATATCTTTTAGAACACTTAAGAGACACATCCATTAATCATACTTCTATATAAACATATTTTGTTATCGTGCTTGAACCCACTAACGTATTGATACCACCAGACGAAAGACCCTTTAGTTTACAATAATTGTACATATAAAAGTACTTTTAACTACATTATAAAGAGTATTCCAAACCTTTATACATACATACATACATAATATTCGTATTCTTAACCACCCCATATAGTATAATTTTTTATAGGTTTCTGTATGAAATTTGTCAGGGACAAGTGCTGCCATAAAGTAGCAACAGAAGTCTTGCAGTCATTAATAATAATACAGATCTCTGCCTGCCACACACACACACACAGAAGAAACCACCTTGCATAAATTCTGAAACATAAACCATTAGTTTATTCACCTTCACCCCCTCCATTTTTGCAACAAGAGTTGTAGTAAGATGGAAATGATGGCTTCTTCTAGGTTCCCCTTCACATCCACCCAATGGCAAGAGTTAGAACACCAAGCACTTGTTTACAAATACATGATTTCTGGCATGCCCATTCCCCCTGATCTCCTCTTTTCCATTCAGAGAAGCTTGGATTCCTCCACTAAACTCTTTCTGCACCATCAATCTCCTCTTCAGTCTAGTAAGTTGCTTCTTGAATGTTAATTAATATGCATGCCAACTGTTTGATGTAATTCCTGAACGAACATTCTCATAAAAAAATGTTATTTTTTAGAAACAGTATAATCCCACTTATAATCAAACTATCGGTGGGGTCTGTGCGTCGTCGGATGTAGACAAGCGTTACTCCTGTCCCAAGTGACAGAAGAGAGGCTGTTGTTTCCGGTGAGACCCCAACTCCAAAAGTTTCTATCCATATTTATATAAATAATAATTCTTTATTTTTTATTACATTTTCTCAGTCTTTCACTAAAAAAATTGGAATCATGCTAGTTTCACTAAAATTGTTCCTTATTTTAGGGATCTGATCAAGTCATAATTTAGCTGATTTCCCTATAACTTTCTTTAAAATTTAGAGATGGGTATAAATGACTAAATGCATATATATATATTTTTTTGAAAGCCGAATTTCTCTGTTATCTGTGGAACTTGAACCATATATCTTCAAACTTAGCGTTTCTAAATACTTTGCCTTTGCGAATGAGAATGAGATGCTTGAAAAAAAAGTTTTATCTTTCTAATTGTAAAAAACAGAGAAAATGGTCACAAAAACAAAAATTTATAAGAAAAAATTAAAGGGTATTTAAGCATCTGTGTTTATGTTAAATGTGCAGTTGGAAGAGAGTATTTCCAGATGGGATTTGGGAGAAAGATAGACCCAGAACCAGGAAGATGCAGAAGAACAGATGGTAAAAAATGGAGATGCTCTAAAGAAGTATACCCTGATTCAAAATACTGTGAAAGGCACATGCACA
Organism: Helianthus annuus; assembly: GCF_002127325.2. Taxonomy (NCBI): domain Eukaryota; kingdom Viridiplantae; phylum Streptophyta; class Magnoliopsida; order Asterales; family Asteraceae; genus Helianthus; species Helianthus annuus. Next base: position 51,432,502 of record NC_035438.2, read on the forward strand.
GAGGCAGAAATCGTTCAAGAAAGCCTGTGGAAGCACCAAACAACACACCACCACCACCACCATTACAAATGTGCACAAAATCCCCAAACTACCCTTCACAAACTTCTCATCCATCTTTCATTTATCCACCACAGTTATCATCTAGATCTTCTGGTAGTGTTTTGTCTTCTCAAGATCACTTTTTGCTGGAATCTAGCCCCTACCCACACTCAGAAAAAGATCACAGGTTTGTTTGTGTTTGTGTTTGTGTCAATAATACTTTAGCACTAATCCTTTGTTGTCATGATGATTGTACACATGCAGAAGAAGCAGACACTCACATGGTTATGTCCAGTGTCTGTGTCTGTCATGTAAATGATTCTTTCTCTGAACATGTAGCAGCAGCTTGTGCTTTTGACAACTTGTACTTTTTCTTGCTCACTGGTTACTTGCTATTTTAAGATGTAAAAAGTTTACCTTAACACTGTTATTAGGATGGTTTTGGACCTTATTTAGTGAGAATATCAAGAAACTAGTATTTTTTGAATTTTTCCGGATGTGATATACCCTTTAGAGATATTAATTAGGCACAGCTCGTGTATCGCTCTTTAAAGTTTCATCAATCGGTGTCGTACGCGAGTTGACTCTTGCGATGGATATCTAGGTCTTAGATATCTATCGCAAGAGTCAACTCGCGTACGACACCGACTATAAGATATACCTTAGATGTTATTTTACTTAAATAAATTCAAAGAATTATATTTGAGATATAGAAAGGACAAATTAGAATAGTTTAATTGTCTATAAGTAGTTCATATTTTTTAAATGCCCACATGCTTAGATTTTTATGTATATAAAATACTATCAAACTAATTTATTCATATTTTTTTAATAACCTACACATTTGTAGGTTATACACACACAAAAAAAAAAAAAAAAAAAAAAAAAAAAAAAAAAAAACCTAATTTATCCATTTTTTTTTAATTTCAAAAGAGAAACAATAAAGTTATATTTATATCAATTTCTTTTATTTTTACATTTATATCAATTTTATAAATGATTTATTTTGTTCAATGTGTTCTCGCAATAATTTGTTTTTTTTTTTCACATATCACTCAACTATCATGTAATGTACAGTAATTTCTGCCTTAAATGCATGGCATGATGGTTATGCCTTGTGATTTTGAAGTTTGAACTTGTAGTAAAACTCATTGCTACACATTTTAAAGAATATTTTCTCCTAATTTTTGTTAGCTATGGGATGAAAGAAGATGTAGATGAACATCCATACTTGTCAGAAAGTTGTGGTGGTGGTGCTATCTCTGCTTCAATGAGTGATTCTTGGCACTTGGAACCGTTGGCCATGAAAAACTCTTCATTGGCCCAATCACAATCCAAACAGCGTTCTTTCTCAGATTACCAAAATGAAAATTACTCGTATCAGAACACCTCAATGCATAAACAACCAAAGCAGGAGGATCAGGGACGCGGTTATGATCAATTAGCCCTGAAAATCGAAAGTAAAGTTGAACCCCAAAAGGTAATGCACCATTTCTTTGATGTGTCACCAAAAGATGATCATAACAAAGATAAAGATTCTTCCACAACTCAACTCTCGATCTCCATCCCTGACTGTGCTCGTGACTTCTTCCTCGCCCATAATGGTCGGTAATTTCACCTTTTTTTTCTTCTATCTTGATTTTGGATGTCAAGAAACGGTTTCTCAGTTACTTGTATTTGTTCTTGTTGCAGATAAATGAGGTTTTGATTTTCTGGTATTCGGTTTGGTATGAGGTAATGATGATTGTGTTGTGTAATTGGTATGTTTTAGGGACTTGTGTTATATATGTATTTCTTCTGTAGCAGTATGTTTTCATGAGATTTCTCACATCTTTGTCTTGCCTCTTGTGTTGTGCTCTGGTTAAATGTTACTTTTTAAGGGTAAAGTTCTTGTACAAATAATCTTAACATACTAAACATACAAATTGAAGGAAACTCAAAAAGACAAGGTGGCATTTTTGTAATTATCAATAACTATCAAAGTTACTCTACAAATATACCTAAAAAAACCTAACCACTCCCCCCACCCCCAAAAAAAACCTAAAACCCCCCCCCCACCCCCAAAAACCTAAAAAAAACCTAACCCCCCCCCCCCCCCACCCAAGCTAAAATGCTAAAAACTAAACCCCCCAAAAAACCTAAAAAAATAAAAAAAAAAACACACAAATTATTTTATTTTATTTTTTTAACATTTTTTATTAAAAAATCGCTACTTTTAGTAGCAGCCAAAAAAAAAATATTTTTTTTTTTTGCTAACGAAATGTAGCGATTTTTTAATAAAAAATGTTCAAAAAAAATTTGTGTTTTTTTAGGTATTTTTGGTTGTAACTTTGATAGTTGGTGGTAATTACAAAAATGCCACCTTGTCTTTTTGGGTTTTCCTTCAATTTGTATGTTTAGTATGTTAAGATTATTTGTATTTGATCTTTTGCCTACTTTTCAAACTCTTATGTTTCTTCCAACCGTAATCGTATAAATCTTTGAGCACTGTTAGAGGTTAGCGAGGGTGACGCCATACGTCATATTATCGAGTCTTAGAATGCATGTGGCGTAATATTATCATTAGAAACTAAAGCTAAAATGAGATATATAAACGGTTGGGTTAATTCATTTACTAAGATAGTTTGGTTACTCAGTGGCGGACCCAGGAATTTTTTCATGGGGGTGCAGAACATTTTTAAAATTTTTAGGCCCCAAGGTATATAAGTAAAAAAATTGGTTTGTATCGGGTTGGTTCGAGTCGGATCGGGTCATGTAAAACAAAAGAACATCAAACTAAATTTACCTCGTTAAAACGGTTCCCAAATTCTTGATTTTGAAAATCCACATCAACGAATTCGGAAGATGTATCAACTTTCCTCTTGAGAAATCGCGCCATAACGTCCCTACTCCTGGTTCCTATCGGCTATCACAAACAAATTGATCTATAAGTTCATGGCTCCATAACATATTACATAATGTATCAAGTATTCAAGCCCTAGAAATCATAATGTAAATCACACTAAAACTCATCTAAACATCATATACACCATTAAAAAAAATAAAAATAAAAAATCACTAACAAAATATAAATATATAACCCATCACACAAAATCAAATATCATCACTAACAACAACAAGAAGCACATGTCTCTTGCCATCGAAAAATCACTTCCGGTGGCTACCGGTTCCGTCCCACCCCCACCAAAAATCAACCAAAAATCATCAAAAAAATCAACCAAAAATCATCAAAAATAACAAAGAAACTTAGCACTAAATTTTTTTTTTTCCCGGAGGTGCGCCCACCCAGCTTGGGCCAAACTTAAGTCCGCCCCTGTGGTTACTTTGGATGTGCGCATCTTAATTGGTAAATCCAATTATATATGGGTCAAATAAAATATCATCAACATAATTTAGAAATGAGAATTAGCAACAACTAACATGTTAGCTAAGAAAACTATAACAAAACTTTTCTCATATAACATATTATTAAATAAAAAAAAACATGAATTTGATAATCAAAAAACTTATAATCAAACATTAGTTTTTAATTAGTTTGATTATTTCAGTTATGATGTATTATGTTGTCATCCATACTAAAATGTAGGGGTGCAAACGAGCCGAGCTGAGCCCGAGCTCGAGCTCGTTTAACATATGAAAGCTCGAGCTCGAGCTCGGCTCGATTCGAGCTTTATTTCTAAAGCTCGAGCTCGGCTCGAATGTAATTTTTCAAGCTCGAGCTCGGCTCGGGCTCGGCTCGTTTAGTATTTATTAATTAATTTATATTAGTTATAATTATTATTATACATACAATTTAGTTATTTTTTTTATATTATATGAATGGTAATTATTATTATTATATAAATATATGTTTAATATATTAATAAAAAATATATAAACAGAAAGCTCGTTTAGGCTCGCGAGCCGGCTCGAGCTCGATAAGCGAAGCTCGGGCTCGTTTACTAAACGAGCTTATTTTTATGCTCGGGCTCGAGCTCGAGCTCGTTTAAGTTCGACTAGTTCGATCTTTTTTTCGAGTCGAGCTCGAGTAGCTCGCGAGTAGCTCAGCTCGTTTGCACCCCTACTAAAATGCAACTTATTTTCCATGGAGAAGCTATTGCAATAGTGTTAAAAATTGAGTACTTTTCTTCGATGTTATACAATATTTGTTCTTGTATATAGTTTAGTTTAATAAAAAAACTAGGTTATAACCCCGTGTATTACACGGGGTTGAATAAATAAATTTTATATATTAAATAATAAAACAATATATCTTTAAAAACTTCATTTATTATACGGGTTGAATAAATATAATTTTATATATTAAATAATAAAAAGTTATATCTATAAGAACCGTTTAATGAGATTTTTTTTTTTTTTGAAATTTCACAATAAACTCTAACTTTATAAAAGTAAAAATTTACATGTAAAACAAATTGTAGAATTATACATAGGCCTATTATGGTATCTTTAACTTCCGTTTTGACGAATTATACTTATATGCTGTCACACCCCGAAATATCAGAGCTGGCGTGACTGGACTGGTATCTTCATTGCACAGCGGAAGTATTTGAGCTAAGACTTCTAAAAGTGAACAGCCACTAAGTACTCGAATTCCCATGGGTTCTTCTATTCCAACCGTTCCGTAGTTTGTAAAATGCAACCTGAGAAAGAACATGCGAAAAATCAACATAAAGTTGAGCGAGTTCATAGTTTGTTTGTTTTGTATCAAATGCATTTTAAAACACTTGAAATCTTGCATTTGAAAAACCGGTTTATGAGATCTTAATATCTCAAAGCATTTGAAATGTCGTCTTTGTATATCGGTAACGAAATGTTTTCTGTTATGTTTATAAACCGATATATGTAACTGTTGAGTTTGTAAACCAGTAATGAAATATTTTCTTTCATATCTGTAAGCTGGTATTGAAACGATTTCTGTTATCTTTGTAAACCGGTACTGAAATGTTTTCTGTTATCTTTGTAAACCGGTATTGAAATCATAGTATGTAGGATACCTATGGAATCTAAGGATCAATCAGTGTGTAGCTAATACACTGACCTATGCCATAAGTAAGTAACCAAACCGAGACAACTTTGTTATCAATTGGGATCACAAAAGCACTCAAAAAGGGTTAACAAACCCGGAGTGGAGCGCGCCTCAAACTCGATAGATCTATACCTTTTGCACCTTGGTCACTACGTGATTAATGGTTACTAATGTCATCCTCCTACCTACGCACAGTGATCTGTTATCATCTAATTCCATAGCTACACACCTAGTGTTATTGGGCCTTTGCCCATGTCATTGGGCCTTTGCCCATGTCCTTGGGCCTTTGCCCACGTCATTGAAACTCATGCATGTTTCGAAAACCTTGTATTGTTGTAAGAACCGGTAAGTTTGGATTAAACCTTTTGGTAAACCATTTGAGTTCGTTGAAATCCTGTTACGAAATGGTTTAGAAACATGTGATTTTTGTTTATCGAAACATTGTGTTTTTGCAAAACTTGCATGTCTTTCCACCCCCGAAAACATTTATAAAAAAAATGTAAAACAGTAAAAAGTGGGGGTTATGAACTCACCTTGACATTCCTGTGCAAAGCTAGCTTAGCGTGATTCCGTGATGTCGTTCCAAGAATGTGAACTCGCTAGCGTGCATCTATAGTATTCCTAACCAAGGAATAATTATAAGTTTCTACATAAGACAACGTAGATAAACTACGTGTCCGAGCTCTACCGAATCGTTAACTAAACGATTCTAAAGTAATGGTATCTTGACTTAGAATAACCCATCTACGGTTATTTGATCCCGTTTATAATCGGGATAATACTAGTCACTAAATCGACTTAGTTATCGAATGGTTTAGAATATACATATATATTTATTTATTTAAATATAAGTATACTTACGGCGCCGTGTTAGTGATCGCGATTGGAAATACGTAGGTGGATAGCGGTTCGTGCCATCGTAGTTGTCGTAAGATGGAAGTAAATGCTTACATATATATATATATATATATATATATATATATATATACATACATATATTTTAAGCCGTGATGTTTGAAATATAAACTCGTAATTCAGTCGTTTGAACTAAATATAAAAACTATATATAGTTCGTAAGAAAGTTAAAAGTCGACGTTTAATATAAATCTTATATTTATTTTATAAATGTGTTCGGAAATCTCATCGTTTGAAATAAATAGAAATTTCATATTTACTTTATGAAAATATTCAAGTATTTCGAATTATCGGCGTTTTGAAATGACATAAATAATCATGTTATTTTTGTATGAATATCGAGTTTCGCCAGAATGTTATAGCTTCGTTTTTGTAATTTGAAAAGTGTCACCAAATAAATATATCTATATATTTATCTTATAACAAAAACTCGGATTTTTCAACAAGTGTCCTCTTTATAACAATAAATGTTTCGTAACCGCGTTTTTAACGAAAATCGGACAGAGTTTCCTCTGTTTTTAGACGATCCTGACAACTAAAGTGCCGATTTAATTTCAAAATTCAATCAACCATTCTGCAAACATTATATATAATTTTTACGTCAACTTTATCAAAACATCAAATATGAAACAAAATTGCTAAACGTAAAACCGTTAGTTAGTCGGGTCGAGCTCGGTTCACGTATACTAAATAAAATATTGAAATCTATATCAATCTAATCTAACTTTCGCGTCGTAAAACTTTACCGCGTCTCGAGTTGACTGAGTTTGACCCCAGTTGACCGAGTTTGACCGTCTTTTTTTTTTGACCGAGTTGACTAGCGCTGACCCGAAACGAAGCCAGTTGACTGCCCTTGACCAAAATTTGTCTGAGTTGACCCGGAGTTGACCGAGTCAACCGAGACTCGAACTAAGTTAACCCGTACCACTGAGTTGACCCGTATTGCCTGAGTTGACTCGAACATCGAACTGATCTTTAAATCTGAACCGTATCCCGAACTTGAACCGTTGACCCGAACCTGACCCAAGTTAACCACCACACTACCACCGCCATTAATTCCGACGGCTGTACGCCGCTGTCGACCACCATCACTCGGGAGAACAAGGAGAAATGTGAGGGAATCATGCTTTCCGATCAGGAATCGAAGAATATTAGATACTTACCGGAGAATCACGTCGTTGTCAACATCATCTTCATCAACATCACCGGCAGCGACGCCGGTAACCTTCGCCGGTCCGTCGCCGGCCTCCATTCTCTCTCTCGTCTCTTTGATCCCGTTGCCGCCGCTCACCACCACCGTCGGGTGGTGGTGTCTTTTTGACCGATGAAACGAGTGGGGGTGGGGTAGTGCCGCGTCGGAGGAGGGGTGCCGGTGGCCTGAGTTGCGCCGACACCTGCTAGTCGCCGGTGAAATGAGGGATTCAGGTGTGAAGGTGGGTGTGTGGTTGTGGTTTTGAAATCGAAGAAGAAGGGGGAGCAGGGGAGGTAAGTCTGATGGTGTGCACTGAAATGAGGAGGGGAAAAGAAGTTAGGGTTTTGTATGTGGATGTGTAGTCGTGTCGTGAGTTGTAAGAGTTGTTTTAATTTCACAAGTCTTGTATTTGTATGGTGTAGTTGTTATACATATCATTTTTACTGAAAAATAAATCTAACCCATGTATTCATGTGCACATGGAAGGTATGGTGCATGATGTCCTTATTATATTATTTTATTTTAATTTTTTTTTTTGTCGTAGATGATAAGCAACACAAAAGGTGGAATGGGTTTTGACATTTAATAATTCATGTTTTGTACTACCAAGTCTAGTTGGTTCATAACTTATATGATTTCATTCCAACTAAAATGTTTTATGTGTTCACCATATTATACATGTGTTTGTATACATCTATTATACAGATAGATATAGATATGTACTACATGTGATATGAATAACAAACTGGTTATAAGACTTGGTAGTGTATATATATATATACACACACACACATTGCGTGGTCGTAAATCTACAATCTTTGTAAAACATGGACACGCGGTAAAAAAAAATGAATTTTAAACGAACCTTATTTAAATATATACCATAATATATGTCATAATATTTCAGTTTTCAAGATAATAAACGACTACGAAGCTTCTGTTTCGTTGTCGGTGCGTTCCCGCTGTCTCTTTTTCATTTGCGTATGCGTTTTATGATATTCGAAAGTATAATATTTTCCCAAAGCAAAATCTATAGGTTTAAATTATACGTATATCCGCATTTGTCGGAGTGGTCAGTATTTTGTTCGGTTTCAATTCGTTGTTGTTTAACGTTTAACAGGTTTCTCCGTAAACCACCGTTCGCGCACTGTAAAGTCGGATAAACGTTCCTAGGCACTCCAAAGGCCTAATTAATTTAATTTGCGTCTTAAACACTAATTGTTATCGTCCTAAACATTTGTTAATCGCGTAATTAGAAGCCGTTAATTACCGGTTGTCACATTCTCCCCCTGTTGCAGAAATTTCGTCCTCGAAATTTAGTTTATGTTATCTCCTCAGAGTTGTGTCGTTCCTAGGTAAGTCCGAAAAATAATAGAGTGAATGACCACTTAATCAAATCAAGACTTATTCAGATTGCATGAATGTAAGGACATTCTGCATTATTAAGAACCCAACGGTTCAACTGAGTGTGTTCGAGAAATTGATGTCAAGTGAACGAAGCGTAGTGATATTGTCACTAATGTGACCAAGTTTACGGGGTTCAACAAAAGAGGAATTTCATCCAATAGAATTCCAAATGAACATTCACAATATACAAAGCAATTTTTTTTTGAAACAATAGAATTTACTACCAACGAAAACTTGCGTAGGTTTTTGTATGATTGAAACTCGAATTCAACAAACTCAAATAAATAGAATCATAAAAATGATTTATCAACTCTCGAACCATTAAATGAATAAAACCAACGTGTTGCAAGGATACACCGAAATGAAATACAACCAAACCTGGTGTATCATCGTCTTAATACATAGTTGCATTAAGACTACTTAAATGATGTGTCAAACGAAAAGCATATATAGTTTCGCATGAAACGGCTGATCGTGATTAGCACAAGCTTCAAGTTTATACTAACACCACAAGGTGTCGTAATGAATGAAACAATTCAATAATAGCGGTGATCAAACAAATATCACCATGTTTGAAATCAAATGAAGGCTCAACGAAGTGAATCTGAATGTTTGTTTCACACAAATCTCATAGGATTTTCAATTGAAAATGAAGCAAGGAAATAATGTTTTCGATCGAAAATGAAAAAGCAATGAAAATCATAAAATGTTCGATCGATGCTGAAAGAACCGTTAAGAGGTACACCGAAATACGAAATAAATTTGTGTACCATTATCTCAACACATGATTGTATTAAGATTGCGTTAACATGATAAATCAACAAAGTGGATTTAATATCAATAAACAAATAGATAAATAATTAAATCCGTACAAGATGTGTGTAAACGAGGTTAGCGCAAGCTTCAAATTTGTGAAAACGTCACCACAAGGTGATCGTGATGAAGGAAACGATTCAATGAAGTCAAAGACCAAACAAGCCTGTTATGGTTCAAAGCAAAGGAAGTGCTTGTTGGGATTATTTCGAACATGATGGCTTAAATCCATCATATGGAATCTTGAATCGAATATATATAACGAGCAAGTTCAATCAATTGAACTTGGGTTAAGCGTAATCCAACAATGATTACATGTATCAACAAGAAAGTTTTGCCATGGTTACAATGAAAAAAAAAACCATGTATGTAGCTTGAAAAGAAAGGAGTTTCAACGAGTTTCGTTGACTCGATATCAAAGAGTCAACATTATGCAATAATGTGGTTTAGCTAGATCACAATGCAAAGATCAAGTATAGCGAAACGATATTTGGGCTTTGATAAAACAACAAATTTCGAGTGAAGCCACATGCGTAACAAACAACGCATGTGTAACATATGAATTTGTCAAGAATGAAGCAAATGAGTATTCGTTATTATGAAAGAAAATCTTTGTGACGCAATGACCATTATGGGGAGTAAAAGTGGGAAAAATCTACTCACTATGTGCAAAAAGTTGAAATTTCAACAAAAGAAATTTAAGGACATTACCTGGAAGTTCGCGTGATAACCCTCTGTTAGTTGACATTACCATGGAATGTCGAACATAGTGTAATCGCCATAAATGAAATAGGGGGAATGTGGAGACATGTGACTTCTTTTGCAGCGTCAATAGTTGTGAGTCTCTTTAGACTAAGCATCGATTGTTGTGAAATCTTGTTTTAGCGTACCTCAGCGTGACTCGTGTCACTTGCAAGATCACGTGGCAAAGTACTGCATTTCGGTTGTTGTTCTCTCGCTATCGAGATTAGCATCGTTGTTGTCGTGATCGTTTGTGTTTCCCCCGAGGTCTTGCCTCGAAAGTCGTGTGTGATATACTTCGACGTCCGCTGACGTATAGTTTAAGGTTCATGTATAGTCGCGCACTAGCGTTTCGTTCCGCATAGAATGTGATGTGCTCCGACATCCGTTGACGTATAGTTTGAGTTTCATGTATCATCGTGCACTAGCGTTTCGTTCCACGTAGGTTACCTGCTCGGGTAAGTGAAATAGCATAGACAATGTAGATAATAGCGTGTGTCCGAGTTAATACTCGCGGCTCCTACGTGAGGACCTTTAATGAATTTCGACATAAGTTTCCAAAGGTCCTAAATGCATGTTTTTCAAAACTCTCAAAGTTTTGCTTAATGTATGAATTTGTTTCATGAACCGTCTATCAACACAACACTTGTGTATGTTTAAAACCAATATTTTGGACTCGTTGTTGTCGGCAACGGTTGGAACCCATATTCAAGTCCTAAGCGTTCTGTAGGTGTCCAAGTCTTGATAATCTAAGTTCCCAGAGGAAAGTAAGGTTAAAGCCTAGGCATCTCTACAGAAACCTAATTCGCTGAAACCTATAGCTCTGATACCAATCTGTCACACCCCGAAATATCAGAGCTGGCGTGACTGGACTGGTATCTTCATTGCACAGCGGAAGTATTTGAGCTAAGACTTCTAAAAGTGAACAGCCACTAAGTACTCGAATTCCCATGGGTTCTTCTATTCCAACCGTTCCGTAGTTTGTAAAATGCAACCTGAGAAAGAACATGCGAAAAATCAACATAAAGTTGAGCGAGTTCATAGTTTGTTTGTTTTGTATCAAATGCATTTTAAAACACTTGAAATCTTGCATTTGAAAAACCGGTTTATGAGATCTTAATATCTCAAAACATTTGAAATGTCGTCTTTGTATATCGGTAACGAAATGTTTTCTGTTATGTTTATAAACCGATATATGTAACTGTTGAGTTTGTAAACCAGTAATGAAATATTTTCTTTCATATCTGTAAGCTGGTATTGAAACGATTTCTGTTATCTTTGTAAACCGGTACTGAAATGTTTTCTGTTATCTTTGTAAACCGGTATTGAAATCATAGTATGTAGGATACCTATGGAATCTAAGGATCAATCAGTGTGTAGCTAATACACTGACCTATGCCATAAGTAAGTAACCAAACCGAGACAACTTTGTTATCAATTGGGATCACAAAAGCACTCAAAAAGGGTTAACAAACCCGGAGTGGAGCGCGCCTCAAACTCGATAGATCTATACCTTTTGCACCTTGGTCACTACGTGATTAATGGTTACTAATGTCATCCTCCTACCTACGCACAGTGATCTGTTATCATCTAATTCCATAGCTACACACCTAGTGTTATTGGGCCTTTGCCCATGTCATTGGGCCTTTGCCCATGTCCTTGGGCCTTTGCCCACGTCATTGAAACTCATGCATGTTTCGAAAACCTTGTATTGTTGTAAGAACCGGTAAGTTTGGATTAAACCTTTTGGTAAACCATTTGAGTTCGTTGAAATCCTGTTACGAAATGGTTTAGAAACATGTGATTTTTGTTTATCGAAACATTGTGTTTTTGCAAAACTTGCATGTCTTTCCACCCCCGAAAACATTTATAAAAAAAATGTAAAACAGTAAAAAGTGGGGGTTATGAACTCACCTTGACATTCCTGTGCAAAGCTAGCTTAGCGTGATTCCGTGATGTCGTTCCAAGAATGTGAACTCGCTAGCGTGCATCTATAGTATTCCTAACCAAGGAATAATTATAAGTTTCTACATAAGACAACGTAGATAAACTACGTGTCCGAGCTCTACCGAATCGTTAACTAAACGATTCTAAAGTAATGGTATCTTGACTTAGAATAACCCATCTACGGTTATTTGATCCCGTTTATAATCGGGATAATACTAGTCACTAAATCGACTTAGTTATCGAATGGTTTAGAATATACATATATATTTATTTATTTAAATATAAGTATACTTACGGCGCCGTGTTAGTGATCGCGATTGGAAATACGTAGGTGGATAGCGGTTCGTGCCATCGTAGTTGTCGTAAGATGGAAGTAAATGCTTACATATATATATATATATGTATATATATATATATATACATACATATATTTTAAGCCGTGATGTTTGAAATATAAACTCGTAATTCAGTCGTTTGAACTAAATATAAAAACTATATATAGTTCGTAAGAAAGTTAAAAGTCGACGTTTAATATAAATCTTATATTTATTTTATAAATGTGTTCGGAAATCTCATCGTTTGAAATAAATAGAAATTTCATATTTACTTTATGAAAATATTCAAGTATTTCGAATTATCGGCGTTTTGAAATGACATAAATAATCATGTTATTTTTGTATGAATATCGAGTTTCGCCAGAATGTTATAGCTTCGTTTTTGTAATTTGAAAAGTGTCACCAAATAAATATATCTATATATTTATCTTATAACAAAAACTCGGATTTTTCAACAAGTGTCCTCTTTATAACAATAAATGTTTCGTAACCGCGTTTTTAACGAAAATCGGACAGAGTTTCCTCTGTTTTTAGACGATCCTGACAACTAAAGTGCCGATTTAATTTCAAAATTCAATCAACCATTCTGCAAACATTATATATAATTTTTACGTCAACTTTATCAAAACATCAAATATGAAACAAAATTGCTAAACGTAAAACCGTTAGTTAGTCGGGTCGAGCTCGGTTCACGTATACTAAATAAAATATTGAAATCTATATCAATCTAATCTAACTTTCGCGTCGTAAAACTTTACCGCGTCTCGAGTTGACTGAGTTTGACCCCAGTTGACCGAGTTTGACCGTCTTTTTTTTTTGACCGAGTTGACTAGCGCTGACCCGAAACGAAGCCAGTTGACTGCCCTTGACCAAAATTTGTCTGAGTTGACCCGGAGTTGACCGAGTCAACCGAGACTCGAACTAAGTTAACCCGTACCACTGAGTTGACCCGTATTGCCTGAGTTGACTCGAACATCGAACTGATCTTTAAATCTGAACCGTATCCCGAACTTGAACCGTTGACCCGAACCTGACCCAAGTTAACCACCACACTACCACCGCCATTAATTCCGACGGCTGTACGCCGCTGTCGACCACCATCACTCGGGAGAACAAGGAGAAATGTGAGGGAATCATGCTTTCCGATCAGGAATCGAAGAATATTAGATACTTACCGGAGAATCACGTCGTTGTCAACATCATCTTCATCAACATCACCGGCAGCGACGCCGGTAACCTTCGCCGGTCCGTCGCCGGCCTCCATTCTCTCTCTCGTCTCTTTGATCCCGTTGCCGCCGCTCACCACCACCGTCGGGTGGTGGTGTCTTTTTGACCGATGAAACGAGTGGGGGTGGGGTAGTGCCGCGTCGGAGGAGGGGTGCCGGTGGCCTGAGTTGCGCCGACACCTGCTAGTCGCCGGTGAAATGAGGGATTCAGGTGTGAAGGTGGGTGTGTGGTTGTGGTTTTGAAATCGAAGAAGAAGGGGGAGCAGGGGAGGTAAGTCTGATGGTGTGCACTGAAATGAGGAGGGGAAAAGAAGTTAGGGTTTTGTATGTGGATGTGTAGTCGTGTCGTGAGTTGTAAGAGTTGTTTTAATTTCACAAGTCTTGTATTTGTATGGTGTAGTTGTTATACATATCATTTTTACTGAAAAATAAATCTAACCCATGTATTCATGTGCACATGGAAGGTATGGTGCATGATGTCCTTATTATATTATTTTATTTTAATTTTTTTTTTTGTCGTAGATGATAAGCAACACAAAAGGTGGAATGGGTTTTGACATTTAATAATTCATGTTTTGTACTACCAAGTCTAGTTGGTTCATAACTTATATGATTTCATTCCAACTAAAATGTTTTATGTGTTCACCATATTATACATGTGTTTGTATACATCTATTATACAGATAGATATAGATATGTACTACATGTGATATGAATAACAAACTGGTTATAAGACTTGGTAGTGTATATATATATATACACACACACACATTGCGTGGTCGTAAATCTACAATCTTTGTAAAACATGGACACGCGGTAAAAAAAAATGAATTTTAAACGAACCTTATTTAAATATATACCATAATATATGTCATAATATTTCAGTTTTCAAGATAATAAACGACTACGAAGCTTCTGTTTCGTTGTCGGTGCGTTCCCGCTGTCTCTTTTTCATTTGCGTATGCGTTTTATGATATTCGAAAGTATAATATTTTCCCAAAGCAAAATCTATAGGTTTAAATTATACGTATATCCGCATTTGTCGGAGTGGTCAGTATTTTGTTCGGTTTCAATTCGTTGTTGTTTAACGTTTAACAGGTTTCTCCGTAAACCACCGTTCGCGCACTGTAAAGTCGGATAAACGTTCCTAGGCACTCCAAAGGCCTAATTAATTTAATTTGCGTCTTAAACACTAATTGTTATCGTCCTAAACATTTGTTAATCGCGTAATTAGAAGCCGTTAATTACCGGTTGTCACATATGCTCTGGAATATTACAGTCATATGCCTATTTTTAACATATTTATCCTTTTTGCTTATTGATAAGAAACATGTGAATATCACATTCTAAGTGTTCTTAGTTTCATGTTTACTTCCTCTGTTTCCTCTTATCCCTCTCCATTATATTTTGTAAACAAAATATCATCATGTGCTAATTTTACAAATTTATCAAACCGAATATAATCATGTCCTAGGTAGTCTTAGTATTATTGGAATTTCCATTTGATTCATGGTTTCTGTTAGTTACTTCGAATTTCCTTGTTTATTTTCTGTCTGAGGTATGCGTGTATCCCAAAAACGTGAAAGGTTGAAACCGGTAACCACTTCATTTAGCTGCAGTGTGATGACAGTTTAAACCCATTTAGCTTTTTTTTTTTTTTTTTTTTTTATGATCTACTCAACTGTAATATGAGTTCAGCTAATATGTTCAGTTTAATTTATTTCATTACGTACAGGTCGATACATAAAAGGTTTTGTTGAATGGCATATACTGATGGGTACTGGTTGATACATCTTAGTTTTATATCTATTTATGAGCATTACATGGTGGATGTGAGTAACAGTGTGAGTGGTAGTTGATGGTTTGTTTTGAAGGTTGTAGACAGAGAAAGCAGAGGGTAATGGTTTTAGGTTTAAAAAGAAATTACATTTCAAGCCTTGTACTTGTGAAATTTAAAAAAAAACTCATCAAACGATTGTTTCTAACCCAGTTAGGCATTTGGATGAAAATGGCAAAAAGTTACAAACGTGGGGGCTATTTGGTACAAAAAAATCATTTTGGACGAAAATGGCAAACATGCCCAAACCTGAGGGACGATTTTGGTAATTAACTCTAATAATTATCCATAAGATATTAAACTAATAATATTTAATAGGAGGATTATCTATAATATAAGATATTAAACTAAATAATATTTAATAGAAGTGTTATATAGAATTAATTAGAAGAGATTAAACTAATATTATAATTATTTTTAAGAGATGGTCTAATATGATGACATCTTTTATTATATAGTATAGATACTTGCGTCATTGGGTGGGCCTGTAAATCAAAAGCCCATTATAGGTTTTTTCTGAGGAGTGAGGAGAATGAACAGTTTAAATGTTCCCCAAGGCCCAAGTGCAACGAGCCCTGTCATTTTTATTTTTTAGAATGTGAGGTTCCATCTAGAGACTAGAGGTGCACAAACCGGTTGTGATGGTTAATTTCCACTTTTTACTTTAACCGGTTATTGCTTTATCTGGTCCGGTTAATCACTTTAACCGGTTCAATTAATAACCTGTTGTTTTCGGTTAATTAACCAGTTTTTAGTTTTTTTTTTTTTTTTTTGGAATTTGTTGGGGTTTTTTTTCGGTTAACCGGTAAAAAAAACCAGGTCCTATACTAAATCTCTATAACTGGTTACTAATCGGCGGCTAAAATTAACCACTAACTGGTTAATAACTGGTTCCGGTTAATTAACCGGTTTTTTTCCCCACCTCTACTTCCATCCATCTACCACATGATCCAAAATTCCAAATTAGCTAAGAACACTCTTGAAGAGCCCATGTTTAAGGACAAAATAATATACCGACCAATTGAATACAAAATTTCAAACAGACATGTTTGGATCCTACATTTACTTAAATACAGTATCAAACAAGGGATATCCAAAAGACTAGATGTTCTTTGAACTTAAGAACCACTTGCAACAGCAGCTTTGTTGAAATCATAAGTATTGTTTATGAATCCTTGCTCGGTTTTCTTCCCACCAAAGTCTCGCATGCATCTCCGCGAATTTTTCTCGGCTGCAGTCAATTATAATATCAGTTAGCCGCTACTTAAACATGTTACCATAACAAACTTATAATATTTTTAAATATTCTAGTTTTCAGAAACAGAATCATTTGTGCGAACCTGAATCTAACACGTTTGAGTTCCCTTAAGCCGCCTGGAAGTGATTTAACAGTGATGTAGACTCCTGGCTCAACTTGTTCCACCCACTCGTTCTCCGTATCACCTACATTGCTGATTGATAGCTCTCCTGACACATCAGCTGAAACATCCATGGATGCTGTTTCTGTTTTAGCTTCACCAATACTTGATAGTTTTGGATTAACAGTGAGACCTGATGAGTCCCGGTTGGACCAGACCACTGTCGAGCTTTGGTGTTCAAGTGAATCCGAGGATGAGTATTCCATTTTTGTTGGTCGGTTTGAGGTTCGAGGTAGCCTTTCTTTACTCAAAGCTGGTGTTGTTGGACTGTCTCCGTTACATTCAAATTTCGTACCACTCTG
Source organism: Helianthus annuus (assembly GCF_002127325.2). Lineage (NCBI taxonomy): Eukaryota > Viridiplantae > Streptophyta > Magnoliopsida > Asterales > Asteraceae > Helianthus > Helianthus annuus. The sequence continues at coordinate 51,449,703 of NC_035438.2, forward strand.
TTACACCAATAAGTTAATTAACCTCCAAAGATTAATTTCAAATAAATGTGATAATAAAATTTAAGATATAATGTTTTTTTTCCCCACCTCGTCTTCGGATTCTGGAGGTGTTGGAAGGGGACATGCTTTTTTGTTTAACCTTTGGACATTGTAAAGTTCCTTTACTTTGTCGTAATTCGCTTGCCACCATTTTTGAGCTTGCAACTTATTAAACGTCTCTCGGCTAATGAAAAAACAAAAATCACAAGTCTAGTTATTTTCTGGCATAACAATAATAATGGTTTATATTTTTGAGTAAAATATGGGTACTCATGAGTTGTAAAGTTGTGTACCAAAGGACTAAGTGGTCTGCATGACACTACCATAAAGGGGTACCTTCATCAGTAAGGCTAGATTAGGCCACAAGTCACTATCTCTATGGATTGTATTAATATTCAAAGCATAATAGATTTGTAGTTTAGGACATATTGTATGTGGATCATGTATTCCACTAATATAGAAAAACAAAAGCCTACCCACTATTGTTGATCTAAAGAGACATTGCTTCTTTTTCCTTTTGCAGAATTGAATATGTATTGATTTGGATCTAGGTGATCCATTGCGGATACTGTTGACGGGTTAATAATATATATTGCGATATCTTTAGATATCTTTTTACATAAACAAGTAAATAGAGCAAGATTGTTGAGAAAAATGAATTAATGATAGTTGTAAAGTAATGTACAATCAATTGATTGTGTTAAAAAAGCAAGAAATTAGTCCATCATTTCATGATTAAAAAGGAAAATGCTGGTCAAAGTTCCAACTTCTACATGGTAATTGAAAGACAAAAGCACAAGTGAAAAACAACCAGCTTGGCAAAATGAAATTTTGAAACCATCAATCAATCCATATAAAGATAATTCAATCTGAGTTCGGGCCCACAAGGTTGACATTAAAACTACATTTTGAAAACTGATCTCTTGATCGCGTATCGTTAAGTGGGACCATGTTTGATTTAATGTTGTGCCCCAGCTTAATGACACAGTTATGAAATGGTACAATGTTATTATATCCTAGCTAGTTAGACTGGAAACAAGAGGGTTTTAGTCTGTTCCTTGAGACTTATAACTTCAAATTAGATCACTATTTCTGGTTTACAAATGTTGATCATTCTTGTCCCACCAGACTATCACAAAATGACAACGTAAGTAGGACAAAGTAATAAAAAAAAAGCTTGAGAAGAGACCATTCTCCGACAGGGCAAGAGAATTTTGGTGAAAAAGCATACTAAGAGAAAACATTATTTTATACAAGGGGCCTGTAAAAATACTAATGAGTAATGAGCAATAAGTAACATTTTTTGGACTTTTTCACATATTGTTTAGGGGGGCCTTCTTCTTAATGATGCTTGCAGTACGATTGAGACAGTTTTTAAGGTTATTTCCCATACACAAGAGACACATCCTGTTTGTATGAAGATATATGCTTTGATTAAACAAATATTCATAATTTAAATATTCTATAAAATAAAATATAATATAATAATATTAATGAGTACCAGACTAGTAAAATAAAGAATTTTAGTTGGGGATGGAATCTGTTATGCTATGTTTTGCAGGCCAATATGAGTTCAGAAGTCTTTCTTGAATAGGAAATAATAATAAACTCTGATGATTTTCTCAATCACAACGCGTTTAACACAGAACCAAATTCGAAAAAGAACCACGTGAACAGTAGGAACGTAGTGCATGAAAGATAATAAGTAGTAGGAGAGAAAAAGAGAGACGGGTGCATAAGCGTCGTCTGTTGTTTCACATTCAAAGCAATACGTAAAAGTGTTTTTATGGTTCTTACAATTCTCTAATAAATATCGGTTCTCAAGACTCAAGAGTCAACAACCCTCTTCTCTTATTATTGTATTTTTTTATGTTGTGGCCAATTTCAAAGAAAATAGTGATTTTGATGATTGTGTCACCTACCAAAGAAACATTCACTTGTGCATGTGAAATAACAATTCCAAAAGAAAAGAAACAAAATAGCAACCGGCAGAAGAAGATTAGAATTCAAGGCTCTTGAATCTCAAGTCTTTTCAGAACAGAAACTAACAAAACTATGGTTATGCCAAAGAAAATTAAGCCTAATAACTATCTCCTTGACCAATAATGATAAACAAAATAGTTTACTGTTGAAGTTAAAAACTATATATTAGTTTACATGTCTGTATATGTGTACACATATGTATGTATATACGAACTTTAGCATTTGTTTTATTTGATACAAAGTGAACAACAAAAGTTTCGTACTCTATAACCCGAGAACACAATGTCATTACTCACTGATTGATTCATGTTTATTATTTCAACATTCATCCATCAACTATGAACGTAGGATATCGATCCCAATATGGATACTCCCCAACCAACACAATACACCAGGCGAACCATATCGTTGCTTTGTTCTCATCAAATAACTTTAGTAATTACACTAGGATCTCAAATATTCTTGACAGGAAAGAATCAATAAAGCCTACATCCACCCTTATGACACAATCCTGACTTCTCATAATGAGCAACTATTTCCATAAACAAACTTGAGAATCATCCTATTTGTAATCATTCCTACTTTGTTATAACTTACAACAACACCACCATTCATAATCTAGATCACTCATATCCACATGGCAAGGTTATGTCTCCTTACACTTTTTTCGTGATTTCTACGATGATTGTCGGTCCAATCTATTTTGAGGCCTAAAGTGAAACTTTTACATTAACTTTTCTACAATAATAGTGCTTTATATTAACATCAAAACTTAAATATAATTAATTATATGTAAAAAAAATGAAATTATATTATACTATTATAGATAGAATGGTGTGAATAGAATCGAATAGAAGTGTACCAGAAGCAAATTATAACTAAAAAAATTATAAAAGAATAAAATAATATTAAACAAAGGAAGAGTATGACAAATTACCTGAACCGGATTCTTTTAAGATCGTTACCGCCACGTGGCAGAGACACAAAAGTGATGAGCACGCCCGGTTCCACCTGAGCAACCCACTCTTTTGGTTCCTTCTCCTCCTCTAACACAACCGGAACCTGTCTCCGGCCACTAGCTGACGTACACAACACGTCACCTCCTCCCATCGATATCCCCTTCAATCTCGCCTCCATCTCCTTCCCCCAAACCCTACCGGAGCTCGAGTTCTTACTCCCGCTCCGCCTGTACGACCACCGGAACCGCTCCGATTCCACGTCGCCGTTCCTCTTCTGCAACTGCTGTTGCGGCGTCGTCATCGCCGCTCCGTTACACGGATTGCATTTAATCGCCATATCCTTGATCTGTAACACAAATTCAGTTAACAATTGAACCGTTTGATACGTAAAATTTTGTAATCGATGAATCCGAATTGTTGTTTTAATCGCCATAACCTTGATCTATTATCTATAACACAATTCCAGTAAACAGTTCATGCCCTAGCGATCCGCAACCGTTTGATACGTAAAGTTGTGTAATCGATCGATGCGTTAAACGAATTGTTGTTCGATATTCAAAAACATACACAAATTCAGTTAACAATTTCACATCCTGGCGGTTCACGACCGATTGATACGTAAAGTTTTGTAATCGAAAAATGCGTTAAACAATATTGTTGTTCGAAAATCGAAAATTACAAAACATACGTCCTTGATCTTTAGCACCAATTGAATCAACAATTTCACATACGTAAAGTTGTGTAATCGATCGATGTATTGTTGGATTAGGTGAATTACGATACCTGAGTGGTAAGCGTTTTGATGGATTGCTTAGGAGTAGTGCCGTTAAGACGTTTTGATTCGTGTGGTTCATCCGGCTGCTTCGAACAAGCAATGCATGTTAGCATTTTGTGGAAGAAGATTGATGAAGTGATGATCGATCAGTTGATGAATGAATGAATTTACAGAATATAATTGATCAAGATTGAATACAGAAGAAGAAGAAGAAGGAAGGGTGTGATAATCATGTGTTGTTGGTTTATGGACTTTTCTTAATTCAGGTTTTGATGATGAGATTCCTTGTGTATATTTGGCGATTAAAGATATTCTACACTAAATGCAGCATTATTATTATTTTTATTTCTTTCTTTATTGGGTTTATTTGTTAATTATACCTAAAAATAAATGAATTTTATTTTTTTGTAAAGTTCATTAAATAGACTTTTGATATATAATCCTCGTTGTTTAACTTTTAGATTATTCAAGTTAGAGGCTCTATTCTATATAATATAGAGAAAACAACAAAAACACCATAATATTAGAATTTCAATAACAGCGAAAAATATATAGAAAGTAAAGTTCACCTCTATATTTAAAGGTTTATATTCAACCCTCTTTATTTATGTTGTGAGTGTATAGAAAAGAGAAAAAATAATAAAGTAATTGTTTGCGAGTAAGAAATAGATAGAGTTAAAGAGTTGGATGTGAGATTTTTTAAAAAATTAATAAAATCTAGAGAAGGGTTTTCTTATATAGAAGGATATAAAGGCTCCATTGTAAATCCTCTTACAATTATAAACGTACTTTAACAATTAAGGAATGTTATAAGATGGTATTGTTTCTTGAACAACCTATAAATATCGTCATTTACTTCTATCCATGTGGAGAGGAAATAAGCGTCTCTACTCAGCCACATAATTTATTTTGTACACGACTGGGTTTTTTTTTCTCTTAATGGGAGTTTTGGGTGTCAGATTATTTGGTTCTAATCAATCAACATTAAGTTTTGAAAGGTCATTTAATGAGTTGTATCCTTCGGCTTTGAAAATCATATTATGTATATATTGAATCTTTTATTGCTTTTGCTATTAAATTGTTGGTTCTACCCATACATACATGGTTATCGGATACCCATGGAGATGTGCATTACGGTACATGTATGCTTCTTGCCGGAATTTTATTATTAAATGGGAGCGTATAGATTGATTCGGATTAATATGGAATTATTACCACAACTTCATTCCATATTTTCTCTTTAGTTAATGGTACTATGCACAATACAAATAATCTATGTTGCTTCGACAACATAATTAACTTTATTTCTCTATGTCAATGCTACTAGAAGACATGTAATTTAACTTTATGTATGAATTTTCGTCGTTAGATAATCATATTAATATTTACGCAAAAAGTGTAGTTATGTTCTTATTAGGGTTAAGTTATTCTACAAAAACTCCTAATTGTAAGAAGGATTTATAGAGTGATAAGTGTTCAATAACCTAAAACCTAAACCCACTACATCAACCTAAACACTCACCTCCACCTCCACCCCACCACCACCCAAAAACCTAAACCCCCCACCACCACCCAAAAACCTAAACCCCCCACCCCCACCCAAAAACCTAACCCCCCCCCTTCCCAAAAAAACCCTCTCGACAAAAAAATATATATTTTTGTGGTGGGTGAGGAGGGGGTTTAGGTTTTTGGGTGGTGGTGGGTGTTTAGTTTTTTTTTTTTTTTTTTTTTTTTTTTTTTTTTGTAGTGGGTTTTTTTAGAAGTCTTTGTATCCTTCTTACAATAAAGAGCCTTTGTATTTGATCCTAATCCTTTTATTATTGTAATAAAACAACCATATCGTTTATAATGATTTGCATTAATCTCTCCGTCACAACTTATTTAAGTTAAACATGAGGACTTGCTTACGACATATTTTAGGCTAAGAAAGCCTTTGTAACCATAGTGGCGCTTACAAGAAACGTATAAACATTTATTAAATTAAAAAGCTCTATTAGCATTTATATTATATTATATTTATTAAATAAATACAATCGCCATGCATTATCAACCTTAAAATAACTAAATAACATGAGAGATGTATTCAATCTCAAAATATTAATTATCCCTTCAGACTCTCCACCAGATGACAAACTTACAACAACTACTTGTAACTGTCACAATCAAATTCTACACAAGGCACTAGTGTTATTTACGTAAGGATTCTAATCAACTAGGTTTTTGTGTAACATGTAATGATAGCGTATTCTGGAGTGGCGAGGAGTGTTGGAAGGTGGCTCGGTTTGCCGTTTGTGCATGAAAAGAGGTGGGGTTCGTTGGGTCGGCGATTGTGGTCTGAGTGGTGCCGGAAAATGAGAGGTGTGAACGAAGGGGTTTAGTTCATTTTTTAATTATTTATTTATTTTGATTTTAAGTAAATTTACACAAACAACCCCAGTCTATTAAATTTAGGAAATTTACATGAATATTCCTTGTAGTTTTTCTTTTGAGTAAAAGATATTTTAGTCATTTTATCTGATCTTAACAGAAAATTTAACAAAAGTTAGTAGGGTTGCAAACGAACTGAACTTTCAGCGAACAGTTCATGAACCGTGCAGCGGGAAGTTCGTTTGTGTTCGTTCGTTTAATAAATGAACGAACACGAACAAAAAATTTCGTTCGTTTAGTTAAATGAACGAACATGAACAAAGGCCATGTTCGTTCATTTGTGTTCGTGAACGTTCGGTAATGTGTTCGTTTACGTTCATTTGTGTTCGTTTGTTTATGTTCGTTTGTATGTTCGTGTATAGGAATATATACATATATATGTATATATTTTTTATTTTATTTTATTACCCAACTTATATTATATTATATTGTATGGCCCAACTTATATTTTATCGTTTGTTTATGTCATATGTGTTGAGCTTACTTGATGATGGTTAGACGAATTCAAGTTTATTTTGGTTATAGACGATCTCAAGGTTATTTTGGTGGATTAAATGGAGACTTGAAGTTTAAGATGAAGTTTTGAGACACTACTTTGTGTTAGTTATGTTTATAAAAATTATATATTAAGCTACTCAAGTTTGGATAATTAGCTTGGTATATTTTGGGTGGATCTACTTAGTGTTTTTTTTTTGTTATGATCATCTTCGAAAGTAAATATATGTTCGTTTGTTTATGTTCATTAACGTTTGTTTGTGTTCGTTTGCGTCTGTGTGCGTTCATGAACGTTCGTTTGTGTTCGGTACCTAAATTAACAAACAAACACGAACAAGTTCATTTCCTTAACAAACGAACACGAACAAAAAATCTCGTTCGGTAAGTGTTCGTGAACACATGAAATCCTTAACAAACGAACACGAACAAGGTCGTGTTCGTGTTCGTTCTGTTCGTTTGCAGCCCTAAAAGTTAGCCTTAATACTCAAAGGTTTTACAAAATCAAAACCATAGAACCTGAACCTGTTAAAAAAAGTTAATACCCAAATATAAAACTAGCTATAAATCACAAGGTCCATCTGTGTAATTAACTTTTTTTTCTTAAATATTCGCGAGTTAAGGGCCTAACCCACCTCAACCCGCATCTACACATAACACACCTATCTCGTCCATGACCCCACTCTCCACTTATTTTTTTAATGTTATATAACCAAGGTTGATATCCTCTAGGTAGTCTACAACATGCAAAAAAAGTCCATCTACACAACCTTCGTTTTTAATTCCATCTTGTTTTTCTACTCAACCACCTTCACATGTGACTCATTATTTTAATATAAACAATGACGGTTCATCTGCTTTGAATGGGGTCGGCCCACACCAGCAAAACACGCCCATACAACCCCTACCAATCTACTATGCATGTTCTCTTTCCTACTTTAGAAACACAACTAACTCTACAAGAGACATACTAAGACATAGAGATTGTATGGTCGTTAATATCAACATGTTTTAGATGCACCGACTATAGAAGAGATGCGGACTTCCCTATTAAGTGTGTATGGATGGTGGACTACTCATAAACCAAATATTTGAACTTATCACGGACAAAGTGCACAATATTAAGCGGTATGGATGGTTGGATATTATATAAACAAACCTTTAATTTCTTAATTTTATGCCATTTTCTACGTAATTTATAGAATTAGCATCATATAATAAATAGAAATAGTAATTGATGATGACGGGGTGGGTTAAAACCCACTTCCCATCCTAAAACAACTAAAGGGTTTAAGGAGCCATCGTCGTAAGCAAGTAGCTACAGAATTCAAAGAACCATACGTCTAGGTATAAACAAGGTAGAGACATCTTCTCATCATCAAGTGGGCAGCTCAGTTTAGGCAAACGACCCCTAAATATTTCGCGCCCCATGAAAAAAATTCCTGGGTCCGTCATTGCTCCAAAGATAAATATATGCCTTTCATCCACTGCATAATTGTTGTAGCAACAGTATACGTCTACAATGACTTACAATATAAGGTGTGTGATTGTAGATAAGGGCTTAAAACAATGTTTGCGTAATTTGAACAACAAGAAAAACGCACCAATAGAACCATAGTTAACCTTTTGTTAGTAAAATGTCATTAATGTAGATTTGGTAGATAAATACGATGTTTGATTAGAAAAAAAAAAAAAAAAGTTGATACAATTTTGAATAGAGATTTATGCTTTTTAAGTGTGAATTTATAACTCAAGGTAGTAACATGAAGAAAAAAAATCATTTAAACGGATCTTGTCACTAAATCATTTGTTTTAGCTTGAATCCATTTTAGTCCCGTTCTTTGATGTCACAAGAATCACTTGAATTTTATAGAAAGCCTCTTAGCTTGAATCCAACCCGGACCGGACGGAGACCAAACATGTACCGATGCGATTTCCTGGTTCTTTTAGCTTATTTAGTTCGGTTTCAAGCCCATGCATAGTCCTACCCACAAGGTTACGGGTTAAAGTCCATATACTATATATTTTATATTTTTTTCTCTTATTTAGAGTTTTGTCTTAGGATTCATCAAAATTATTCTTAGCAACATTGTTGGTTTTTGGGTATCTTTTATTAATTTGGTGCTTACTTTTATGAACCAATGGGATGCCTATGATTTGATACATAAAGATAGACTGGCATGTTTCATAATTAATATTGTATTTTTTGTTAAGACCATGTGTAGTGGTTAAACAAAATAATGCCCCTACCATGGGGCATTATTCGACACGTGGCAGTCCAGTCAGCATGGGGCGTTATTGCAAAAGTGGCGTAGTGGGAATAATGCCTAATAACGCCCCTTCCAATCATTAAACAAAAAAAAAGCAAACAGTTGCTCATTGGCTAGTCAAACCTTGGACCACTCCCATTGGCCACATTCAAATTCCATTTGACCCACTTCAGCGTTTTAAATAAAACGCCAACAACAAGTTTTTTCAAAAAAAAAAAACGCCCAATAACGCCTAGTGTAATGGGGGGGGGGGGGCGTTTTTTTCAATTTTTTTTTTTTTAAATACCACCCCACTACGGGTGGTCTAATTGTGTAAGCTTATACGTCTACTCACTATGGGTATAAACAAGCTCGGAGGCTCAAGAGCTAATGTTTAAGTGTACGGAATGTAATAAAGTTGGTTATGAATCCATAAGAATATTATTATACCACAGCCCATATAAACTGAGGGTTAAAATTCATGAACAAATTCTGAATTTACATATTTTGAGATCCTTCCTAATTCCTATATAATAAATTATGTATATTTCCATATGTCCAGTCCCCCTTCTCTGTGTGTTTGTGCATATCATTTCATATAATCCCCATCAGTTTCCCTTTGTTTTGTGCATCTAATCTATCACCAAACACAAAATCAGACTCTATGCATTTCAGATTTGTGAATGTGTTATGATGAGACGATAAGATGTCGATCACTGAAGAAAATTCGTATGGTGGACGTCGATTCTCAAAGGTGAAGCAGAGGCTAAAAGATCGATCCAAGGTGTGGATTCGTTTGTTTCAGGTGAAGCTTGAGATTTCCGACCGGGGGTCGAAAACGTATATACCAAAAAAATTCTACAAAATCTCAGGGTCGAAAAAGGCACAGAAGGAAAATAATGTATGGTGGCGGTTAAGCGGGTGTCTTGGAGATCAAAACCGGATGCTTATGTATATTCTGCTACAAGCCATTTTCACAGTAGCAACAATGGCGTTGACAGTCCCGATCTTTATGTCATACGAGTTGCACCTTGTTTTCCAAATACTTAAAGTTTCGGCAGCCATCTGGAACGGAGGGCAGTTTTTGGTTGAAGTGATGCCGGTCAAGTGGTTCTCAGAGAAGAAAAAACTAGAGATGCTTCCCCCCATTATTAGTCTAGATGACCAATCTTTGTCTTCATAGTTAAGAAAAAAGGTTGTTACTTGTTAGTCAAGTCTTTTATCTGTTCTATAAAACATCAACCTTCTTTAACAAATTATTATTTTTATGCCAAAATATTATTTATTATATATGTTCAAATGTGTGATAAATAAGCTGGTGAAAGATGGTCAACAAATGCTGCAACCATGTCAAAAACCAAGGCTGCTTTCAATCTACATAAAAGACATCAGGATAAGAAAATAAATGTATCATAAGTCGAAAATAGAAACGGATGATGAACATTTGATCATAATACTTCACTATAACAGAACAGTAAAATCTTGGGCAAAACTTAAAAAGAAGAGATGTCATTCCGTCCGCACGATAAGATGGTTTGACTTTTCTCAATAACAGCAGATATCTAAGATATCCTTCAACATAAACAAACTAGATAAATCTTATAGAGACTCAAATCAATACAATCAAATATCCATTAATGAAAATAATGGATGCAGTAATTCTAAACATAATACCTCAAAGGAACAGAGATGATTTTCTTTCCCAGTAGTCTTCTGTACCTGAAGATAGATAGAAACTCCAAGGCATAGAAAATAAGCATGAAGAAAAAGATGAGATAAATACACACACACACACGCCAGTACGGAACAGTGGACTTATGAATGAAGTGATTTTATTGAGAACATAATTTGTATGTACAAGGGGTATTGTCCCCTGATCTTTAAATGCTACAACGATAAATCTTGTTTTCTAAAATGTAGTGAGCAGAACAAACTAGCTTATGCTTAGAGAACAAAAAGATTTTTTTACAAACTATGTCACTATATATTAAATATCACCAAAATCCATACCACCGGAAGCCGTCCAGTCCACACAGGTATTGCTTAAAACTCTTTCAGGGGGTCTGAAAAGAATCCGTTTTTTTGACACCAGCAGTTATGTCGGACCTGTAAGTGGTATAACGAACGTCTATACAACATAACATGATCAACTTCAGAGTTCAGACCATCATATTCAAATCTGACAAATCATCCATAGGAATCTCGAGTCCCATAAAGTCGTCATCTTGTAATATTTCATCGTCAATGTTCAACCACGAGCCTATATCCTCCCCTTGCTCACCAAGAACATCCATTTCCGGTAGTTGCAGGTGGGAAAAGTCAAGTGGTTCCTCAGTGTTCTCCAGTAACTTGTATTCATCGCTCTCTTTGATCGTATTATTTTTCATAGCGACTGAAGAAAAGGTTCTGTTTTGATCTGAAATCTTTCCGATTGGGCCATTGAACGAAGAAGACAATTGAGTTGTTTTCTGTTTCGGTTTTGTTTTGTTCTTTCTTTCACCTTTAGCATTACCAGAAGCAGGCCGCCCAACTTTTGGGCCTCCATTTCTGGATAAACCGTCCCTTTCACTTCTCTTTCCTTTTGCACCATTTAACACTGTTGTTCCAATGCCTGAAGAACTGCCGCCAACAACATCATCAAGGTATAACTCTCGTTTTTTGACCCTGCTTGACCATATATTATCATTTTTGCCATTACTTTGCTCAGAGAAGTGGAATGCACTAGACGGATACACGTCATGGTTATTCAACGACGGGCTTAGCTGTGTACCTACTTCATTATAAACAAGAACCAAAATCACCATATGCACAAAGAAAAGAAAATACATTGCAAATATGTGTGAATAATGTGTAGTGCCATATATTTTTACCAAATTCATTATCTGCTGCAGTGTCTACTTGTGTGTCGTTTAAGTGAGATGAACCAGACCGCAACATTTCTTTATATAATGGCTCATTGAAGCAGCTTTTGCCTGTTTCTTCAAATTCGTGGCATCGGTCCAGTGTGCGTCTCACAAAACCTACAGCGGCTTGCTTGGCTACTTTGCTACCAACACTTTTAGGATGAGAACAACTCTGAAGAACATTTGACAGACAAAAGGATTAGATCGATATCACGACTTTGGCGTTTTTAAAGGAATTCCCATTAATAGTTGTTCAAACTAGAATTAACACGATGCAGATTGTGAGCAATGAACATTACCATGTACTTCTGATAAGCAATTGCGGTGAGCTTGTCGATACAAAGTTGTTCAAATTCCCTACAAACACACAGATGATCTTATTAGAATATCCATATGAGAACAAAAGCCAGAGAGATCAAAGTCACTTGGTGAGAAACACACACACACACACCAAAAAAAAAAAAAAAACTCACTTCTCTTGCAGTTCCCTTGCTTCATTAGTGGACTCCAAAAGATTCTCAAGCAGGTCTTTCTTTCGGGAAACCTGTTAATCGAGTAGATCATGAGACGAGGCTTTTATATTTAATGTGCAGAACTTTCCATCAAATAAAAAGATTTAAGTTGCAGTAGACTCCTACCTGTTCACGATGTTTTTCTCCAAGTCGGCGGATTTCTCCACTAATGTCTTCATTCCCGTTACATGGTAGATCAGGCTGGCCAAAACGAAAGTGTTTCCCGTTAAAAATTATTGCACTTTCTTTGGCTTCATAAAAATTAAAATAAAAAACACATGAGAGTGAGGAAAAGAAAACACATACCGTAAGTTCTGGATAGAGTCCAATACTCTGAATCTCTACAAGGAGTCTTTCATTTAATGGCATGTTACCATACTGATAATCCGAAAAGGTTACGGCAGATGTCATTGCTGGATCTGAAAGTAGACCATTGTAGGAATGATCAAAACCAGTAGCAATTGTCGAATCTGACATGGACTCGTTACAAGATCTCAGCGTAGAAGTTATTGTATGACCACCAAAAGTACCACGTCCGCCAAGTTCGCATCTCTGCAATGATTGATGATTGACGGCATTTGGCTCTACATCTGTTTCAAACTCAAATGAAGATCTATAAACATTAAATTTGTTGTCAGTGTTCCCACTAAAAGGAAGCCCGTCATTTCCTTCTTCGAAAATTAGGGCAGAAAGTAGTCTCTGACAAAGGGGAATTCCCTCCGGACCAACGGTTGGTTCAATGCTTCTGTTTTCTGTTCCGTTAGGAAGTGTACCAGAACTGTAATTGTCTTGATGAACTGGGTTTATTGTGTTAATATTGGAGTGAGTGATTCCCTGTATAAGAGTAGAAAAAAGTAAATTAAAAGTTGCAATTTACAACATCTAATATTGTCTTTACAAACCTGAAGAACCATCACCTGTTGCTTTAAACAGGACATATCCACATCAGATACAAAACCAAAAAGCGGTTCCATTTGCCTCCAAAATGGACTGGATAAAGCATGATCTGTAAACACCGATCCAGTAATTAGATTTACCAAAGTGCTCAAACAAAGAAACATATATATATATATATATGTGTGTGTGTGTGTAAGAAGAGGTGATTTAGAACAGTACTAGGATTAAGAACCGCTTTAGCCGCAGCCAGAAGCTCTTCTTGTCCATCATCAGAGCCAACTAGCAGAAATAACGAACAAATATAAGAAATCTACGATCAACAATGCTTCATTTAAAAAAGTCAACATTTCATATACCCGAAAAATCTTCCGCAGCATTGAATGTGCTATGCTTTTGACGAGTATAAGCTTTGCGGTCAGAGAGTTTCCTAGTGGGAGGCCTGCCGGGCTTGCTGTCAAATCACCAACCAATATATATTTCGTTAACATACAGCAACTAAAAAGGTACTATTTTTATCTTCAAATAGAGAAGCAACAACGAACAACCTTTCGGACTTATCAAAACTAAGTCTAGCAGTTCTAAGTTGTTTAGCAGTTCCCATGTTGCGGTTCTTCTCTACTGCCGGTGTAACACCTCGTGCGGAACCAAAACCCCGCCCAGTTCTACCTGCTCTACGAACGCCATCACCAACAGCTTTCCCGTTAACCACCTTATTCTTTCTTGTTGGCGGGAATAAGGTCGACACCTTTTGAACATTTTGTTCGCCTTTCTCTTCTACTTCATCAGACTTCTTTCCCTTGTCTCTAGATCTGATTTCAGCAGCACCGGATTCCTCACTTTCGGATATCGTAGATGACGGGAAATGATCGCCTTTTGACTTGAACTGCTGAGGAGAATTCGCTGGAAACCATTTCGACAACCCTGGCCCACTTTCACTACCGGTAACATCACTGGTGTTATCCAAACCCGGGACTTCGTCACTGCTAGATAAGATAGGAACAAGGTTGGTTCTCCTTGCGGTTCGTGATATCTTCTGGGGCCTACGCTCAGCCCACTGTGCTACCGGTGGAGATGGAGAGCGTGTTGAGGGTGTACGTTTACGATTACTGGACGCGAACGATCCGGAATTCTTGTTTGTACCGTGAACCAGGTCCCAATCACTTGAAGCAGTTGCCCGTTGAATCACCGTTGATAACTTAGGCCCTGATCTTGGACCTCGAGCCGGCCCATGCAGTTTTGTGCTAGAAGTAGGACTACCAGATATAAACTCTTCTCGTACGTTCGACCTGGTTGCCATGATGAGACTATTATAAGTACACGATACAGATATGAGTATTTAAACATAAATGCCAACAGAACCCATATTATCTCACTTGTTAACTGATCTGAGATTTGTCCTTTCCTTTTCGGAGCTAGTACTTCTATCTCTTTTATCATGAAGAAGGGCTGTAGTCTCCTGCTCGGGCCGTGGGATGGAAGACCGCATGCCCATACTTGCCTGCTGAGCTGGACCGTCAGTTTTCCCACCTCCAACCGTTCCATTAGCAGTTCCTGGCCTACATCAAAGTTGACCATAAAGACTGAACACAATGATGTATGACTTGTAGGTAGTGCTGTAAACGAACCGAACGTTCGGCGAACAGTTCGTGAACCGTTCGGCGTGTAGCTCGTTCGTTTAGTATATGAACAAACACGAACAAGAAATTTCGTTCGATAAGTTAAACAAACGAACATGAACAGTGGCTGCGTTCGTTTATGTTCGTGAACGTTTGGTAATGTGTTCATTTATGTTTGCTCGTTTATGTTCATTTTGTTTGTTCATTTAAAGGGTTTTTTATGTTATATTTTTGTTTTATCGCGTATTAGTTTTTAAAAATTTGAAACCATAGTTATACTATACACCTCTGCCAACATTCCTCATTTGAGCATTTCAGTTTCAGTTTGTGTTAAAGTTTGACAAAACTTCTTAATTCTTCTGTTAATTATGTTTAAGATGATTAGATCAATTATGTTCGCAAAGTTATGTTAAATACTTATTTATTTTTGGTGAATTCTTCGTAATCTTTCAGATGAAAATGCAGATTTTATTTTAGAATGAATATATAACGTTCGTCTGTTTGTTTATGTTCAAGAACATTTGTTTGTTTTCGTCTACATTTGTTTACGTTCGGTAAGTGTTCATGAGCAGTTCATGAACATGTTCATTTTCTTAATGAACGAACACGAAGAAGAAATCCCGTTCGGTAAGTGTTCATGAACCGTTCATGAACATATTCATTCATTAATTCGTGTTCGTTCGGTTCGTTTACAGCCTACTTGTAGGTATGAGAATTTATACCTTAACCCATGGGAATCATTTAACCGTGACATGGCATCAGGAAGATGCCTTGCATGCACTCTTGCATGCACTCCTTGTTTGGCTTCTCGATATCCATCAACAGCTTTTGTTGACATTGACCTTGGACTTGCAGCAGTATCAGCTTTTATTCCGGTACGTTTCTTCTTCATTTTCGCCTTTTCCCAACCATCAGCTACAATCGGTAATGACCGATCCTCGCCCTGAGAACTGGTTCCATTTGGAAGTCTTGACGTTTCTTTATCCCTATCCATATTCACAGATGATCTAGCAGGAGTGTTTGGACGCACCTCTACCTGTATTAGTAAATTCCCAAATGAGATAAAAAAAGTTCAAAAAAAAAATAGCAAATTCACCAACATTATACAAAGTTACAATTTACAAACCCTTTGATCAACCATTGAAGTTCTGGTTCGTTTGTTGGGAATGACATTTTTACCCCTTTCTTCAACCTTCTGGTTCTCAAAATCAAAAGCATGTGTGAGGGAATGACTTTGGGTACCCATCTTACCGACACCTTGCCCCATAGGTGCACGATTCAAGAGTAAACCACTCGAACGATCACCAGGTAAAACGTCTGGCCTTGATCGCTTCCTTGACGGAATACTTGGGAAACACTTGTTGATCACTGATAACGTCTCACTGAAAGCCTTCACCCGTTCCCTAAATACATTATAAAAATATTACATCATGTATACATCTTTGACCCTACAAAGATATATAAATAATTAAATATATACCTGGCTTTAATGGTGGATTCACGCAGACCAGCCTTAAATCGCTTAACATCCTCAGGGGAGAAATTAGACAGATTTCCTTTCAACGAACCAGACGGTGACTCATCCGGTGAACCAAAAACAGCACTTGCAAGTCGTTTAAAATCCCCATGTCGGTGGAACTTAAGTTCGGCCGCCATTGACTTTGGGTCAAACCGCAAGCATTGAAAAAAGTTGGTAACGTCTACTTGTGTGACAGTTGAGGCACTTCTTGACATGCTTGGAAGAGATGATAATATTGGATTTTCCATGTTGTCATGGAAACTGGATGATCTGTCCAGTGAAGCGGCTGTGTAGGACCCACGTGCAGAATTGTACAATGACCTATCTGTGCTAACAGATGAGGACATGTCGAATTTACCAGATGATGCCATTGCATCAGTTCATAAACAGTCTCTCTGTTACAAGACTTGAAAACACGGTTGTGCATGACAAGACTGTCGTGTCACAACACATGGAAGTAAATCTCGGTTTTCCCAATGGCAAAAGAAGAATAAAACCTAACAATTGAAGATATAGTACAAGCCTCAGATTCGCATTGAAGTAATTCGCTTTCAGATTGGGTTCTAATAATATAAAAGCTAAGAAGTGAATCGGTTTATGATTGAGTTCTTGTAATTGGCACACAATGCACAAAAATGTCTACACACTCTATAAACCTGTAAATAGGTAATAAGTATAACCTATGCGTACCCATCGGTACATCAAATTAAAATTCATTAAAACAAAGCTTCATAATCACAAGCGTTACGTTTACAAAAGTGTCTATATACCAAAAGTACTGCACAAAATACCTCCCGTATCTAACATATTTGCGAGTGTCGGTACAATATCGTAGAAAATACATACACGTATCTCTCTCCGGGATACTCAACAGTTCATATGACGGGCTGATCACTAATTCACTATTGAGCATAATTAATGCCAATCCAAAAGGTTAACTTCATATGGATATTTCCTACATAAATCATCTTAATTCTTAAACATATAACTTTATCAATACATTTCCAGTAAATAACACTATATATTCCTCATCAAACACACTAATAAAATAATTAACTACATAATTGAATATAAACAATACAAGCTTATGATCTGGAATTCACCTACTCACAAATTAAACACATGCAAGATAAATTAACAACTGTATAACCCTAATTACCTAAAATCTTACCAAATTGAAACCCTAGAAGCCGAAACGACGCAAAAACCCAAAGTTAAACGATCAAATTAAGCAGAATCTATGAAAATCCACATAATTAAACAATAACAAGATCGAATACGTAAATACCTTTAGCTGTAACTGCAAATCGCGTGTAGAATTGGTGCTTTTAGGGTTTATACGAAGCTGATCGAATTTTGGGGGATTTACGATTAGGTTAAATTTATGCAAATTTGCGATTTATTTGTTTTTGAAATATTGTTTTAATAATAATAATAATAATTGTAATTGTAGTTGTAATAATGATGATGATGATATTATGTGTTCTTGAGTTTGGGGGTTAAGGTAATCGAACGAAGCCATTGCAGCGCAGTGTTATGATCGGAGATGCGTTGGCTCTGTGTGAATTTACTGTTTTGCCCATGGTTTGTGTTGCATGAAGAGGGTGCAACATGGGTGTTGTTGGAATAACAAGTTTCAAGTCGGCTTCAATAGCTCAAGCCTGTCTTTTCCTTTAATGTTTTTACTTTTTATTCTTCTTTTTTTCTTTTTATTTACTTCTTTAGGTTTTAAGATATTTGATAGATAGATAGATAGATATATGTATAAAGTATGAACACCCTATGTTTAAAGTTTTTCTTGGGTCTAATTTCTGAAGTTATAAAATAATATGATTAATTAATATGAATTTACTAAGAAGTTTGGTTATAGATGGATTGTCAAAACATCTTTCAGAAATTTAATAGCGTTTCGCTTATAAATTTTTTTTTTACCTAATCTAATCGATAATTAATTATCGGAAAAAGTTTGTTCAATATTCAGTTAGTTTAGTAAAAGATTTTAGATACTTTACCAAGCTAACGAATACTATATCCTTCTAGTTAGAATCTCCAGATGATGTCTTCATATGTAGGGTTTTGCTAGATACGTTTGTTTGTTTATTTTCATTAAATGTTGATATCTTCCGATACTAATAAATGAAAATCTTTTTGTACACGTGTCACTCTCTGGTGCCTCCTCCCTTTTAATAATAGTATTACATATTAGTTTTATACACAAAATATATTATAATATTAATTAATATAGTTAGAGATAAACGTCTAAATTCAAGTTTAATTAATAATTATCTATAACAAATATAAATGTATCAGATAATATAATAAGTATAATATTATTTAATATAGTTAGAGATCAAACGTATAATTTCAAATTTAATTAATAGTAAATTACTTTTTGAGTCCCTATGTTTTAGTGGTTTTAACCACTTAAATACAAAATCAAAAAGTTTAACACCTTGAATCTCTAACCGCTCATTCACACCCTCTGTAAAAAAAATTCAAAAAACTTTTTGTAAGGTTGAGTTCTCTAAGTTCTCACAACTCGTAGAAGTTTTCATTTTACCCTAACCAAATATATTTGTTAAGATAAAATATAGTATTTGGATATAAACAATAATTACTAATAAAGTATCAAATCACATGTACAAGTGACGAAAATATAACTGTTCTTTTGTTTTACTAATTTATCTAAATAAGTCATTTCATTAATAAGGATTATATACAAGTTTATAATTTACATTTTTCATCATTCAACGCGTGTAATACACGGGGTTGTAAGCTAGTTAATAATACATGAAAATGATTAGATTGATTTGATACATAATTTATAGTGGTTTATATACATTTAAAACATTTTCATATCATATCGAAAAATCCATTGTAAAACATGTTTTTCGTGATGTTTAAACTATCAAAATAAGAGTCAATATTCAGTGGAATAAAGTGGACGTGTTTGAAGACTGCACCTGACGATCAAGTTGACATGTTATATCAAAGAAAGATTTGTATATCGAGCTTACAAATAAGTAGTTGCATCTAAGACTTTTGGGAATGATTCTTTTTCAGTTTTAGATAAACAACACATGACACATAGGGATAAGTACATTGATCAAAAGGTGTGTTTAGATATATATAGATATCATGTGGAATCCATGGACCATGAGTGACGAAAGAGGAAGCTTATAAGACAAAATCTTAAAACAATCTTAGTATTTAATACTGTATATTTCTACGAGAGGTATTAATATATTTAGTTATAGTGGGTTGATACATCTCACATCCTAACTGATGGTGGAAATATCGGAGTGAGACGAAAACGAGATTGCTCAAGACTTCATAATGACTATTTGTGACAAGTATTTAAAGTAACGATTTTCATTTCATGCTAACGGGAATACATTGTTTTAAAAGAAAATACAAGAATTAAAACATAACAAAATAAACAACAAACATAAATTTAACTAAGTGCTTTTCTAGTCCTTTGTACTAGATTTCTTTTCAACGCATCAACATCAAGCTCCTACAATATATATAAAAGTAGCATGTCAACACAAAAGCATTGGTGATCATACAAGTTTAGTGTACTAGCATATGTATAAAAGAGTTTTAACAAAATTCATATGGCAAAAACGTATACTAAGGCATAACATATCATGAACTAGCATGCATCACATACGTGTCAACTCAAAGATTCCACTAGTGTAGTCTTATCGTCGCAACGACAAGACTGTTTGTATGATTACTTAACATAAACCCAACAAGGGCGGTGTGTTACTCCTATAGCGCTATACATGTTAAGGTAGGCTTGTACGAAGTTAATGACAAAGTATAGTGCAAGAATGGCTTCTAGCATGCATGTATTTTTAAAGTATGAACGTATAAAGCATGTATATCGCATTCGTTTGTATGAATAAAGTATTTGCATATGTGTGTTTGTGTGAGTTTTAATATGGTAATATATATTGCACCCAAAGTGTAAAATCGGAAAGAGGGTCCTGTATACTCACGGTTTGTGAAGTAATTCCACTTAGTGAGTTTGACGAGTCTTGAGTTTTGGAACACCGAAGTTACCCTAAGAGGGAAACGAAGGTGTGTGAGTTGTGGTTTTGTTTAACGGACTGGATTCGGAATTTAGGACGTATAACATAAATTAATGTAAAGTAAGGAGCCACGAATGCGATCATGCAAGGAGGTAGGATGATGAACATCCATTTAACCTCATTATATGTTTCACCAAAGCACAAAATCATCAACTTAGTTGATGATTTCGTTTGGTCATGAATATAGACTAAAAATGAATAATACATAAACTACTAAATCTTAAAACAACCAAGCGAGCAAGCTAGATGCGTGCATCCCAAACATGGAAAGTGTTTGGGGACATGATGTAGCCTTGTCCCTTTGTTGGAAAATGTTTTGAGACTTAGTGGTAAGTAATAAATCAAGAAAGTGAGGTAGTGGAACAAGGTTAGAGAGCCAAAGCTTTCATGGTTCAAACATTTACCAAATCACAAGTTCAACCATATTGAACTTGTAGGTTGCTTGGAACCTTCTTAAAACAGAATGTTTACAATGTATTTAGGTCTTTAATCTTCTGGAAGTCAACAATACACAAGCCCCATAAACATGAGTTTGATTGGGAGCAAGGTTGATGCAAAATTTTCATAAGATGTAACAAGAACCAAACATGTTGTAAAAGTTTTGTGAAAACATAATTTTCATCCTACTTTGGACCTCAAATGTGGCGAGGTTCCACCTTATTTTGTCATGGCAAACTTGTGAAAACCTTCCTAGAGGTTGTCCAAGTAGTTTGAAAGAAGATTTGAAGAAGAAAGTTGGAGAAAAGTGAGTGAAAATTCACTTAGAACACTTTGGATGCTTTTGCCCAAAATAGGAATTCTTGAGAGTTTTTTGATGTTTGGAGTGATTTGTAGAGTGTGTAAAGGTGTTAGGAAGGTGTGGGAGTCATATATTTATAGTGGAGGATTATGGTTTGGGTTTAAAGAAGGTTGGAAGGTGATTGGGGTGAGAAGAGGTGGAAAAATGGACCAACTCGTTAGTTGGAAAGGGAATGTTGCGGATCAACATGGTCGCACCACGCGACCATGCAACATCTCTCCGTCGCGTGGCGCGACGGGTAATGTTTCCCAAAGTTTGGTTTTTGTTCATTTTCAGCCCCTGTACTTTGTAACTACATTATTTTATGTCTTTTTCTTGTATTTTGGCCTATTTTTAGGTATTCAAAGTGTATCAAGGTATTATATGAGCATGATGCATGTATGATTGGTATTTCCAAGTATTTCGAGTCTCAGTTTCACGTATAGGCACATATTCGGTGATTGATTGCGTATAACATAAATATGTAACATGTATATGTATAAAAGTGAATTCCATTATGATCAACGTCTCGGATTACAAAATTGGAAATTAAATACGAATACCAGTTTTCAAAAATAGAAATACGAATACAACTTTCTAAATATTGAAAGTACAAAAATGTGAAACGGTACAATACATAGGTGTGACATTTCATATTAAGTTTTCACATCATAAATCCAGTTACATTAGTGACCTATGTTGGCATGTGTATTGTTATGGGTGAAATTCTGAGCCCATATCCTGACACTATATCTTGATTTTATGTTAGCTGTTTATGATCAGGATACTGGATCAGGATACCGGACCAGGATATTGGTAACATCCTGAGGCAGTATCCTGGCAGTTATTAACGATTTGCGTGTAGCTTGTTGCTGAAGGTTGTTAACATTCACAAAGACCAATTCCCCTGAAGACTCGCTCAAATTAGTTGGAAAAGAGACGTTGGAGCCAAGAGAAGTGGTCTACAACGGTCACAAGGGAAGATTCCAACGATCCCGGAATAATAGGGGAATATCCCGGATTTTTAGCATATTTTGTTATTTCTGTTGACTTAACGGTTTGACCGTTCCAATAGCGGGACACTTCGACGGTAAAGAAGCAAGTAAGGATTCAAACTCTCTATCGGATGAAAGGGAGCGAGCGAGTGTAGGCCACAGCTATGGTGCCGATAGATTTACTACTTCAGCGCCGTTATCGGACTTGTAACTATAAATATGAGTGCCGGATCATAGGAATTCACACACTTTCGAGCTCTCATACTCGTACACTCTCATTTCTAGCTGCAAACACACACTAACACTCACAATTCACAATCATTGTAACACTTAGATTCGATCCGAGCATTATCCTGCATTGTATCCTGGTTATTCAAGCAATAAGAAGAACAAGGCAGCTGACTATTGTCAGCTCCCGAGGTTTTATGCCGGCTATCTAGAAAGATCAAGGGCTTTCCTCGTACATCTCGTGTCAATTTTTACTTTACTTGCATTTCGTTTACAAATTGATATGGTTCTGTATCCCGGAACTATATCCTGAAACTGTTTACATTTTCAACAAAGTTAACACATTTTTACAAGTTTACATAGCATACTACCTCACAAACTAAGTTTGATCACTAAATTGCTTCGGCAATTTTTGACCAAAACAATTTGGCGCCCACCGTGGGGCGAGTAGTGGTGTTATTTTTACTAAAAGCCTTTGCAAAATCGCTATTTGGTTTTCTGTTTTCAAAATTCTTTTCAAAACTATTTTCAATGGCCTTAAGATCAAACATGAGCTCTTCCACCATGTCTGCTACAAACTCTACAACAATTGGTTCGGTGCTTCCACCACCTCCTTCGAGATCTCAAGCTTCTTCCCAAGGAACTGAAATTCATGTGGCTCGGGATGTTATTCCCACCCGCAATGTCCAGGGATCCGGTCCTGTTTTAGCTTCTAATGAGGAAATTCTAAGTTTGTTTGGTAGTGTACATGGACAGATGAGGCAGCAGCAGGAAACTAATCAGATGCTGATGAGAGAGATACAACTCTTGAAGTCAAGCTCGAGCAGGCCTGCTGAAGACACTGTCACTCCCTTGCAGCCCAGGGCTTTGAACTTCAGTTCTGCAGTTTACACTGAGGATAATCGGGGAAATACTATACCTAGTCATTCCCATAATCATACTCCTGAGATACCCTCTTCGGTCAGAGTGTCGACTGTGAGAAGCTCAGGATATGCTTCAGGATATGGCCAGAATCCCCAGATCGGTAATGTATATGATAATAATAATACTCTTGCCACTAACTGTGTTGGATCTTTGCAGGATACAGGTGTGATGTCAGCGTTATCTAGGGAGCTTCAGAAGTTAAAAGACATGATATCCAGTGTGCCTGGGGTGATCCAGCCAATTCCAGAAGTATCCCAGGACAGTCACAGGATATCTCGGTTTGCGCACCCTATCTGTGATGCTGAAATCCCAAAAAGATTTCAAACCCCCAACATGAAGCTCTATGACGGAACTACGGATCCCGAAGAGCATATCGCCCAGTATAGGGAAAGGATGGAAATTAATCCCATTCCCCCAGATCTCAAAGAAGCATGCTTATGCAAGGGTTTCGGCTCTACCTTAACGGGATCAACCTTAAAATGGCTGTTAAACGTTCCTCCTCACTCAATTACTTCTTTTGCTCATTTGGTTAATCTGTTCAATAGTCAATTTTCTTGCAGCCGGAGTTTTGAGAAATTAACCAGTGATCTTCACAGGATAACTCAAGGACCTCAGGAATCCTTGAGGGATTATGTGAATAAGTTTAGCCGAGAATCCTTGGATATCCCACATCTTGATGTCGCGACAGCTGTGCAGGCTTTCAAGATGGGATTGCAGAAAGATTCTCAATTTTACCAGGATCTTGTGATGAATCCCTGCAGGAACCTGGATGAAGCTCGTAACAGGGCATTGAGATACATTCGGCTGGAGGGTTTAGGAGACAAAGCCAGGTGGCCTCGGAAGAATCAACAAAAAGCTGATTGGAAGGATAAGTCCAAGTGGTGTGCCTTCCATGAGGATTTCGGACATGTTACTGAGGATTGCATTGCCCTGAGGAAAGAAATAAGTTATCTTTTAAGCAAAGGATATCTGAAGGATCTTCTAGGAAGAAAGAAGAATAAGGGTCAAGATACTGAGAAGGATCCTGAACGAGCAGCATCACCTCCTGCCGATGCCAAGATAATTAACTTTATTTCAGGAGGATCCGACATTTGTGGGACATCATATTCTGCGGCCAAGAGACATGCAAAGGAAGCTAAAGCTGGAAGAGGGGAAATACCAACCAGGATGACGACCCTCACGACTGATAAAGTGATCACTTTTGGTCAAAAATTACCTAAGCAATTAAGTGATCAAATTAGTTTTGTGAGGTAGTGTGCTAGTAATACTTTATGAAAAATATGTTGTTTTGTTAGTTTGCAAAAAACAGTTAACAGGATACGGCTCGGGATATCGAGCTGTATCTATAATCAAACAATGAGCAAAAATGTAAAGGTTGACACGTGATGTACGAGGAAAGCCCTTGATCAATCTAGATCTCCGGCATAAAACCTCGGGAGCTGACAAGCGTCGGCTGCCTTGTTCTTCTTATTGCTTGAATAACAGGATACAGTGCAGGATACGATATGTTAGGGCTGGATTTTTACTATAAGTGATCCTTATACGTGATCCTAACCAGTGATCCTTGTTTCTTTGGCAGGCAGTGATCCTCAGCCGGACTTCAACATCAGGATCATGGGACGTTATGGTGATCCTTATACTAACGGTCACCTTTGCTTACTACAATATCGTTTTGCAGGAACATCTAGCAGGATATGCTCTAAAGATCATGATCCAGGGACGCGTCTTCACAAATATGGCAAGAGCTAAATCAGAGATAGACGTTGCACAGGATATGGAAACATGGCTTAATTCATGGGCAGCGATTTAGGCTAGATTATCTTTATTTCTAAAGGGGTAATGAGCTGATATCTAGTCATTTTACCTAAAATAGGTCACTCACACATGTATAAGTACCACTCTTCTTCATTCGGAAGAACACACACGACATACGACACAACTCTCAAACACTTAGACACTCAGTGATCCTTGTACTCAGCTCATTATCATCCAAAGTTGTAACTACATTTTTATATTGAAGTTGGTGATCGGTAGTTGCCATCACCCGAGGTTTTTTATGCCGGAGATCATTCATTGATCAAGGGCTTTTTCCTCGTATAAATCATTGTGTCTTTGCATCTTCATCACAGAAGTGATCCTTTACTTTCGTAGTTAACCAAGCATCATACCCCGTTTTCATAAAGTTTGGTTACATTATCCTTGTGTGATTTTTGACCAAAACAGTTTGGCGCCCACCGTGGGGCAATTGGTGCTTCATTCATAAGAAAATCTTTTGTTCGAAATCATTTCAAAGAATTACATGGCTTCATCATTGAAGAACACGTCCACGGCGATGTCTGCAGTCACCTCATCACAGATCACCTTGCCTCCTCCACCGGCAGGATCTCAGAAAAATACTGAGAAGAGATCAACTCCCACTTTCTCTAAACCTCTATCTTCTTCTGCTATGAATTCTTCTATTCCCAGTACTAGTGATGTATTTGCTTTAATTTTGCAGATGAAGGATCGTATGCAGCGGCAAGATGAAACCAACGAAAGGATCCTCAGGGAAATTGGAGATCTCAAAAGACAAAAGAAAGCGGCAGAGGATCATTCTCCACTGATGCCCAAATCCTTGAGCTTCGATACTCCAATAATCACTTCCCAGCCATCAGGGATCCCGGACGTGCAAATCATAGGGGAGTCAAGAGGATCACGTCTCAACTCGGCAGCAATGACTCAGACATCAGATTCACATTTTCAGCCAATAGGATCCTATCCTCAATACACGGGATCCTTCATGAATCCGGGAGCCTATCCGGGGGCACAGCAGTTTCAAGGATCCTACTTTGTTCCAGGATCATTCCAGGGCCAAGGATCCTCCTTTGTTCCAGGATCATCCCAGATTCACGGATCCTCCTTCGTTCCAGGATCATCCCAGATACCAGGATCCTTACAGATGCCAGGATCCCTAAAAAGTTTGCAAACAGGGAGTCTAGATGTCCATCAAGGGGACTTCATTCCAATGCAGACCATTGCTTCCACTGGTCCCTCCGTTGTTCCAGAATCCCAGCAATATGGATTCCCTAACTTGAACCCAATGGGAGGAATTTAGATGAAGTAAGAACTCGAGCACTCAGGTTTATCCGGCTAGAGGATGACAAGAGGATCCAGGAGAGACAAGTGGGATCCTCAAAACCGGAGAAGCAAGGATCCTCCTTCAAAAGCAACAAGTTCAAATCCTACCATAGGAATGAGAACAAGAATGTGCATGCTGTTGACCAAGAAGAGGATGATGAAGAATATCCTCCAATCTCAGAATATTGTTTTTCCGTTGATAATCATGAACTAATCCTTGCAATGCAGAATCTAGGTGAAAAGGCTAGGTGGCCCAGGAAGAATGACAAACCATCCGGGACTAAAGACAAGTCCAAATGGTGTGCATACCATGAGGATTTCGGGCATCTAACTGAAGATTGCATAGCCTTAAGAAAAGAAATTGGATACCTACTAAGCAAGGGGCATCTAAAAGAATTGTTGGGAAGAAAAAAGCAAAGAACCCAGGATCCTGAAAGGATCCCTGAAAAGGCTCCAGCACCTCCGGCAAACGCACAAGTGATTAACTTCATATCCGGAGGATCAGACATTTGTGGAACATCCTTCTCAGCGGCCAAAAGACATGCAAAAGAATCAAAAATGGATAATGGAGAAAGGCCTATTAGAACCTCAAGCGTCTCAGAAGGGAAGATGATAACATTTGATGAGGATGATCGCGTTAATGTTCAGGATCCTCACCATGATAGTTTAGTGATCACTCTCTTTATCTCTAACCATTTTGTCCGCAGGATCCTTATTGACGGTGGGAGCTCAGTGAACATTATCCAGCTTGATGTCTTGAAGAAGATGGGAATCCCAGAATCAGACATCACACCAAGATCCTCCGTGCTTGTAGGATTCAGTGGGGAAACGAAGAAAACTCTGGGGGACATCAAACTCCCAATCTACGTGGAAGGATTACATAATTACCAAAAATTTTGTGTTATTGACTGTTTATCTTGTTGCAACGTTATCCTTGGCAGGCCTTGGATACATGACATGAAAGCAGTTCCATCTACCTACCATCAATGTGTGAAGCTCCCTAGCCCATGGGGGATAATCAAGATCGACAGTGATCAGCAAGAGGCTAAGGATTGCTATACCTCATCCATGAAGCCAACCTCGAAGCCAAGGGAGCAATAGCAATTACAGTATCCTCCGAGGAATGTCTTGGAGGCAAGGGAACAAGATGTAGATGAAATCCTCTTGGATCCTAGTGATCCTGAATCAAAAATCTATATCGGATCAGGGATCCTTGGCAAGATGAAAGAAGACATGATATCCTTCCTCAAAAGAAGAAAATCAACCTTTGCATGGAAACATGAAGATATGACAGGTATATCTAAGGATATTATTACTCACAAACTTGGCATTGACAGGTCTATCAAACCAATCCATCAAAAAAGGAGGAAGTTTGCACCAGAAAGGAATGCCATTATCCAAGAAGAAGTAGAGAGACTACTTCGAGCAGGTATGATCAGAGAGGTAAAGTATCCTAAATGGTTAGCCAATGTGGTTGTTGTCCAAAAGAAAAACGGAAAGTGGAGGGTATGTGTCGATTTCACTGATTTGAATAAGGCATGTCCCAAGGATCCTTTCCCATTACCCCACATTGACTCCATGGTGGATGCAACAGCGGGGCATGAACTGTTAACTTTTATGGATGCATCATCTGGATTCCAACAAATCCAGATGGAACCATCTGACCAAGAAGATACAGCCTTTATGACCCCAACCGGTTTATATTGTTATATTGCCATGCCTTTTGGACTAAGAAATGCAGGTGCAACATATCAAAGGCTGGTAAATATGATGTTCAAAGATCAAATTGGAAAAACTATGGAGGTGTACATAGATGATATGGTGGTCAAGTCAAAGAAAGCTGAGGATCACCTAAGGGACTTGGAAGAAGCATTCGATATCCTTGATAGTTACAACATGAAACTTAATCCTTCAAAATGCCATTTTGGTGTTAAGGCAGGAAAGTTCTTAGGATACATGGTAACCCAGAGGGGCATTGAAGCAAGCCCGGAACAAATCAAAGCATTAATAAATATCAAATCTCCTGCCAATGCCAAGGATGTTCAAAGACTAACAGGCAGGATAGCAGCTTTGAACAGATTCATATCGAAATCCTCAGAAAAGTGCAAAGAATTCTACGATATCCTAAGGAAGAATAAGAAGTTCGAATGGACTGAGAAGCATGAGAATGCTTTACAAGCCCTAAAAGAGTATATGTCCTCAGCACCAGCATTAGCAAAACCGGAAAAAGGAGATGTGTTATCCTTATATCTGGCGGTATCCTCAACCGCTGTAAGTGCTGTACTCGTTAAGGATCACGAAGGTACACAATATCCTATCTACTATGTAAGTAAAAGTCTACTTGACGCCGAATCCAGGTACTCACACCTCGAAAAACTCATCCTTGCATTAATCATGGCATCCACTAAGTTAAGGCATTATTTTGAAACCCATACTATTGTTGTTAAAACTAATTTTCCAATTAAGAATGTCCTCAGGAAACCGGATATGTCAGGAAGAATGGCTAAGTGGGCAGTGAAGCTTAGTGCCCATGATATAAGATACAAACCAAGAACAGCCATTAAATCTCAAGCACTAGCTGACTTTGTGGCTGATTTCAGTAGTGATCTACAAAAAGAAGCAGAATTGGAGGTTCAGCAGTTGGATGAGACTAAGGATCCTTGGATCCTGCACACTGACGGATCCTCAAATATCAAAGGCACAGGGCTAGGGATCCTACTAAAATCGCCACAGGGGGACATAATACCCCACTCCATAGCCTGTGAATTCCAAGCAACTAACAATGAGGCTGAATATGAAGCCTTAATTGCTGGCTTACAGATTGCTAAGGATATGGGGGTAAGATATCTCGAAGTATATGTGGATTCATTATTGATCACCAATCACTTTAATGGATCCTATGCTGTTAAAGGTGAAAAACTAACCAAATATTTAGAGATAGTCAAAGAATTGGCACTCTCTTTTGTTTCTTTTAGCTTAACACAGGTACCAAGGGAGGATAACACGGAAGCTGATGCATTGGCCAACCTAGGATCATCCTTGAAGATTCCAGAAGATATAAGTATCCCTATCATCCATATCCTGGCTCCTGCTATTGAAAATCAGGTGGCCATGGAAATAGAAGAGGATACTGCAATGATCCCTAGTGAAGAAGCCCAATCTTATTCAGGATCATGGATCTCACCAATCATGAGATACTTGCAACATGGGGAGATTCCAACGGGAGAAAATCCTAGAGCTTTCAGGATTAAGGTATCTCAATTTGCAATCTTAAATAATGTGCTATATAAACGATCCCTTGCAGGACCATATTTAAGATGTATTGAAGATCCTGAAATTGAAGAAGTGTTGAGAGACTTCCACGAAGGAGATTGTGGAAACCACACTGGGGGCAGGGCATTATTCTCAAGGATCCTTAGAACAGGATACTACTGGCCAACCATGAAAAGGGATGCCATAGAGTATGCTAAGAGATGTGATCCTTGCCAAAGACATAGCAATATCCTTCACCAACCAGCTGAATTACTACACCCCATACCATCCTCATGGCCATTCATGAGATGGGGAATGGATATAGTTGGCAAGCTCCCTAAAGCACCTGGTGGAAAAGTATTTATGCTTGCCATGACTGACTATTTTTCCAAGTGGATAGAAGCTGAAGCCTTCGCTCAAGTCAGAGAAAAGGAAGTCATATCCTTCATTAAAAGAAACATTATAACTAGATTTGGCATTCCCTCTGAAATTGTATGTGATAATGGCTCCCAATTCATTGGAAGCAGAACCACTAACTTTTGTGACAGTTGGGGAATCAAGATGATCACATCAACACCAGTTCACCCACAAGCCAATGGTCAAGCAGAATCATCCAACAAGATCATCATCAACAATCTGAAGAAGAAGCTAGGATCCAAGAAAGGGAAATGGGCAGAAGAGTTACCTTATGCGCTATGGGCTGATAGGACAACTCCCAAGAATGCCACCGGTCAGACACCCTTCTCTTTAGTATTTGGGGCAGAAGCAGTGATCCCAACAGAGATGGTGATCCCAACTGCTAGAACAAGTGCTCGTGATCCTGAAGAAAATGCTACAATCCTGGCTCAGGATTTAGATACTATTGAGGAAAACAGGGATCTAGCCAGGATAAGGATGGCAAGCTACCAACAAAAGATGGCTGGTGCCTACAACAAGAATGTCAGGATAAGGAAGTTCCAAGTCGGAGATATGGTGTTGAGAAAAGCATTTCAAAATACTATCAACCCTGCTGACGGGAAGCTAGCACCAAAATGGGAAGGTCCCTACTTGATTGAAGCTGAAGCAGGAAAGGGGGCATACAGGTTGCTAACCATGGAAGGGAACTTGTTACCAAGAGCCTGGAATGCTGTTCACTTAAAGAAATATTTCATGTGAGCATGATCCTTCCTGCATGTGATCCTTACATTGAAGTATCCTTGAAGGATCCTGGAGATATCAGTGATCCTTACTCTGGTAATATGCTTATCCTAAAACTATTGCATTTTCTTACTTTTTGCCTAAGGATAAGGATCATGTATCCTTCATCCTCTACTCACAAACCATTTGAGTTATGATAGTTCAGGTATCTTCAGCAAATCGTCAAAGATCTCCAAAAGCACCACAGATCCTTGGGTACAACCCCAGTTATCCTTGGGATTATCCCCAGTTTCCGCCAGCAGCGCACGATGATCCTGGTATAGTTCACGTCTTTGGGACCAGTACCCACTTTCGGGGCTGACAACCTCATCGTACTGGCTATATTTGGGATCCTACGTATAATGGTGGACGCACCATACATCCGTTCCTAAGGTTTCTAACGTTTTCACGTTAGCTAAGGTTTTGACATTTTCATGTCACTAAGTTTGGATAGTTGCCAGAAAGGGCCATACTCCAGTTTACATACGATCCTTTGGGCTTGTCCCCAGTTATCCTTTGGGCTTGTCCCCAGTTATCCTATGGGCTTGTCCCCAGTGATCCTCCGGGATCGTCCCCAATTATCCTTTGGGCTTGTCCCCAGTGATCCTCTGGGATCATTCTCAGTTATCCTTTGGGCTTGTCCCCAGTTACTAACTTATCTTTTATATTGGCTTAGTCCCAGCTTATGTTCCATCTTCTCAGGTTTTCGAAGTTAAACAATTAAGGATCCTTAATCCTTATTATCCATTAAAGTCTTACCTATGGTTGTTCCGATTAAAGGATAGGATCCTAACGTGGATCCTCAGGTATGATCCTTGACTATTTTTGATTATACTCTTTATCCTAACCAACCCTTATACTTCGACAACCAAACCTATGATCCTTGAACTAAAACGCTTTGAGAATTTTCAATATGAGGATATTTGATCCAGGATCATATCCTAAGTTCATTAAACACTTTGTCAACTCTTGTTATTTTAACAAACATATCAATTGAGAAATAAGAGGATTATTGAAGGATAACAACACAAGATAAGCCAGAAAAGTTAAGTTATATTATTAAGCAAAAGGATCATTAACCCTTTCAAAAAGATTGTCAAAATTGCCAACCCACATTTCTACCAGCAAAACGTGGCCCGTCCACATGGGTTGGCAAAGGGTGTCCATTGTCTATGCGGTCTTAGCATTTTGCAGGAAATAAAAGCGGCAGGATCACAAAGGCTTCATCCCCCAAACAGAGGATCCCTCCACCTTTTGTAATCCTACCTATTGTTCAAAGGATCCAGGATCCTTAACCCTAAGAAACTATTGTTCAGAAATTACAAACCATAATTGTTCACAAATACCACAACCACAACCACTAACAAACCTAAAAAATTGGGCTCCGGCCTAGTCAACAATATCCATCATCGCCCAATCATGCAGCCTACTCCTTCGCTGCTCCATCTCCACCAGCTTCTCCATCCTGATCCTTATCAGCATCACCTCCCTCCAGCCTTGGGATATCCTCAGCATCCTCCTCGTCATCCAAGTCCGCCAGCCTTGCCTTCCAACCTTCAACGTCCCATGAGCTTTTGTCAAAGGTGGGATCCTGAGCCTCCTCAGCCATCTGAAGTTGTATCTTGTACATAGCAATCGCCGCCGAGACCTTGGCATCTTGGGTGATCTCCTGCTTCTCGTTATCCATATCAGTCAGCCTCTGAGCAGCTTCATCCTTGGTGGCCTGGAGTTCCTTCTCAAGATCCGCTATCTTGAGATCCTTTAACACACCCATTTGCTGAAGATCGGCAATCTGGCTCTCCTGGTCCTCAACATTGCCAAGATAAGTTTCAATCTCAGCAAGTTTCTGCAACAGGAGAAGAAAAAGATAAGCATAGGATCAGATGATCCTCCAGAAAAGCAGGATACACAAACAGGATATGATAGACGGATAACCAACAGGGGCAGTGATCCTTACCTCATTCACGTAGTCGAGGAATTGCTGACGGAGGAGGGGAAATCCTTGGAGATCTTCAGAGGTTTTCCTCTTTTTTCCCT
Organism: Helianthus annuus; assembly: GCF_002127325.2. Classification (NCBI taxonomy): domain Eukaryota; kingdom Viridiplantae; phylum Streptophyta; class Magnoliopsida; order Asterales; family Asteraceae; genus Helianthus; species Helianthus annuus. Next base: position 51,482,678 of record NC_035438.2, read on the forward strand.
TGCCCCGGATAGATGCTTTAGGAGCTGATGCTGAAGGACTGGCAGCAGGAGCCTTCTTCTTCTTTGAAGACGTGACATTGGCAAGATCACTTATCCCAAACTTGGAAGCGGATTTAACAGACCTGGCAGATTTTCCAGCACCTACACAATTCAAAAAACAAGATAAGTCTCCTTGTTAAATTAAATACTTTTACATAAAACTTATTTTCTATAAAGATACTTACTTGACATTGTGGCAGATGCAGAGGATATCTCTTGAGAATCTTGGATAGTGATTTGGAAGCTTCTAACTTCAGGATCAAGCTTTTTGAAAGCTAACACTCTCTCTTTTGCAGCAGGGGTTAATTTCAGACGAGCAATGGAAATAGCTGCATAAAAGACAAAGGAAAAAAGACATCAGTGATCCTCATCATATGAGACAGGACTGATAGTGATCCTTCGAGGATCCTCTACCCTACCATGAGTGGCCCATTCCTTGGGCAGATCCTTCCCATCCGGGATGGAATCCCTCTTAACAAAGAAAAACCGACGTTTCCAGTTGGTATCATTCTTGGTAACTTTGAAGATTGGGTGATCCTCCCCAGCTTTCCGTTTCAACAAATATCGGTGAGAACCGAAGGTGGTGAGATCGTAAAACTCAGCTAACTCCGCCATCCCCAGATCAATCCCTTCTTGCTCGATGATCCTCTCGAAGGTATAAAGAACCCTCCAGATCATCGGCATAGCTTGGATGTAAGAGATGCCGGTTAAGGAAAAGAAAGACTGGGTAAAGTCTGGAAAAGGATATGAGTAACCTATAATAAACGGAGTAGCAGGAAAAGCCACCCAGACATCTGAGACAAAATCGCTCAAAGCAGTAGGATCAAAGGATTTAAAAACAACATTCGCCGGAAAGCAATGGCGAATCATGTCTATATGGACATCAGTAAAGCAGCACCTCTCCGTAGGAGAATCCTTGATAATCCCCTGGCTTTTTAAGGGACTATCCTTCTTGGAATCCTTGTATGGAGAATTCCGGAGCAACATGTTTTGTGACGGAATAGAAACAGAGACGGAGTAGAAAAGAACAGAGTAAAGGAAAGGAAGAAGGGAAAGAGAGAGGAAGAAGATACCTGAACAACCTTCGGTGCAGAATATAAAGGGAGTGTATCTCGAATTTAAATACAAACTGATCCTCACCCTATCTCCTATTTATAATCATGATCTGCAGGATTGTCACATCTGTGACGTAATGATCACAACGGCTAGTTCATGTGTAACGGCTAGTTAATCGGAATCGCCCGTTAGAGATAAGATCGAAGCAAAATATAACTCGTCTATTTACAATTAACTCCTTATATTTTGGGGGCAATTGTTAGGGCTGGATTTTTACTATAAGTGATCCTTATACGTGATCCTAACCAGTGATCCTTGTTTCTTTGGCAGGTAGTGATCCTCAGCCGGACTTCAACATCAGGATCATGGGACGTTATGGTGATCCTTATACTAACGGTCACCTTTGCTTACTACAATATCGTTTTGCAGGAACATCTAGCAGGATATGCTCTAAAGATCATGATCCAGGGACGCGTCTTCACAAATATGGCAAGAGCTAAATCAGAGATAGACGTTGCACAGGATATGGAAACATGGCTTAATTCATGGGCAGCGATTTAGGCTAGATTATCTTTATTTCTAAAGGGGTAATGAGCTGATATCTAGTCATTTTACCTAAAATAGGTCACTCACACATGTATAAGTACCACTCTTCTTCATTCGGAAGAACACACACGACATACGACACAACTCTCAAACACTTAGACACTCAGTGATCCTTGTACTCAGCTCATTATCATCCAAAGTTGTAACTACATTTTTATATTGAAGTTGGTGATCGGTAGTTGCCATCACCCGAGGTTTTTTATGCCGGAGATCATTCATTGATCAAGGGCTTTTTCCTTGTATAAATCATTGTGTCTTTGCATCTTCATCACAGAAGTGATCCTTTACTTTCGTAGTTAACCAAGCATCATACCCCGTTTTCATAAAGTTTGGTTACATTATCCTTGTGTGATTTTTGACCAAAACACGATATGGATCAATTAAGTGTTACAATGCGATTCGAGTACAAGTGTTGTGTTGTGAGTGGTTACAGGTGGTAGAGAGCAAGAGTGTTCAAGAAAATTGTGTGTGTAAGTCGTGTGTTCCTATGATCCGTGCATTCCTTTATATAGTAAAAGGAAATAACTAACTATGCTAAAAATCCGGGATATTATGTTAAAAATCCGGGATACTGAGATTATTTCCTTTCCGAACGTTGCAAGGCTGTTTCAACACGTTTTCCACGCGCATACTAACTATAACTCCGGGATTTAAGCTTCCATAACCGTTATATCATTGATATCTTTGACCAGCATCAATAATTCCCATAAAACACACCATTCTTCAATGCTGACCGTTACAAGAGCTATTTTCTTGCCATCAACGTCTTTATCCTAACCAACTTGAGCGGGTCTTCAGGATGACTTGGTCCTTATAAACGTTAGTCCCTTGTAGCCAACGTTTACAAGCAAATTGTTAGTAATAGTCAGGATACTGCCTCAGGACGTTACCAATATCCTGGTCCGGTATCCTGATCCAGTATCCTGATCCGGTATCCTGATCCAGTATCCTGATCATATACAACTAATACAAAATCAAGATACAAAGTCAGGATATGGGCTCAGAATTTCACCCATAACAATTGTCCCCAAAAATATAACTGTTGGATATCATGATTCCAACGGATATATTTTTTAGTCATTCTAACATGCCTTGCAAGGATATATGTTTTCTTCGATCTTGAGAAGCTTGACAGTTATCCCAAGCCTGTCCTGGTGAAAAAGGAGCCATCTGTCGCTGCTGTTGAAGGTTTCTCTTATGATGACCTTGACTTCACGGAATCTATCGAGCCCATGACCTCCTTCCCTAATAAGGTAAGTATCCAGATCCTGTATCCCGTACACATATACTGAACCTGTATCCTGGTTAGTCCGTCTTTAATGATACCTCAACCTTTGAATCCTTTGCAATGTCCCCGACATGGATGTCCCCTGTCTGTGCAGGATATTGCATCAGTGCATGACATACTTGAGTATTTCTTCACTTAGTGATTAAACTTCGTAGCTTCTTATCCACAAAGAATGTGTGTAATCACAGCTTGTCATATCTTTACAATCTTGTTAAAAACTTTAGTTTTACTGGGGATAAACCCTTACTGTACTGGGGATAAACCCTTAGTATCCTGGGGAAAATCCCAAATTTTCGTGCGCTACAGGCGGGAGTGTATAAACTCCAAGACTTAGAAAGGTGAAAACCTTTAAACCTTAGAGATTATGAAAATCCCCTTTCGCGAGAGAGGGTGATCAATCCTCATATACCTTAAGGATCCAGGGTATAGCCAACAGTAACGAAATTGTCAGCCACTTTTACATGAACTGGTCCCGCCACCTTGAACTATCCCTGGATAACTTGCGCTCCAGGAGGGGTGTTTAAACCCAATTCGTGAGAAAGGTGAATACCTTTAAACCTGTGAAGGGATCAGGATCCCTTAAACGTGAGAGAGAGGGCCAATCCTCTAATCTTTCGAAGTATCCTGAGTGTGTATCCGGAGCTATATCCCGAAAGCATATTCTGCAAAACAACCTTAAACTAAGGTGGGTGTTAGCTTGGCTAACACCCCTCCGATGCTTAAGTTAGTATTGGGTTCAAATAAAATAAATTATATTTAAAAGAGACAGAATTCATACCATTTTGAGTTAGAAATTAAATTCTAAACTCACTTGAAATAGGCTTTGAGATGTATAGCATTCCAGGATCTTGGTAGTATATCCCCCTCCATATTCTTGAGCTGGTATGCTCCTTTTCCAGATTTCGATTCAATCTCATAGGGTCCTTCCCACTTTGGAGCCAACTTTCCATCAGCAGGATTCGTAGTATTCTGAAAAGCTTTCCTTAACACCCAATCTCCGACTTGGAACCTTCTAGTCCTTATATTCTTGTTATATGCTCTGGATATCCTCTGTTGATATGCCGCCATCCTTAGCTTTACTGCATCTCTTGTCTCATCAATAGTATCCAGTTCTTGACATAAGATTTCAGGATTTGATTCAGGATCCCGTAGGCTTGATCTAGCTGTCGGTATCACCATTTCTGTCGGGATCACTGCTTCTGCCCCAAATACCAAAGAAAATAGGGTTTGCCCAGTAACATTCTTCATAGTTGTTCTATCAGCCCATAGGACAAATGGAAGTTCCTCTGCCCATTTTCCTTTTTTGGCACCTAACTGTTAGGGCAGGATTTTTAATGACCTATGATCCTTACTTGTTATCCTAACAATGATCCTTACTTCTGTGACAGATAGTGATCCTCAGAAGAGCTTCAAGATCAGGATCATGGATCACCTTAAGGATCCTCATACTAACGATTGTTTGTTTGAATTTCGTATTGTTTTGCAGGAGTAACAAGCTTGACCTGGTCTTAGCAACATTGCTATGGAATATTCCACGGGTATTTCGCACACGTTTGACTGGAAATGGACGTTGTGGAGAACGTGGGAGCATGGCACAAAAGTCGGATAGTTTGTTAGCATAGTTAACTTCTATTTTTAAAGGGGTAACGAGCTAGTAATTAGGACACTTAGCCATTTTCAGCTACACACACTCTCGTACAACCGCACTCTTGAAGCATTCGGCAAACACTTAACAGTTTTCACACACTTTTACACATTTCACCATAGTGATCCTTGTACCTAGCTCATTACTATCCGAAGTTGTAAACATTTATTGATTAATTTGAGCTTGGTGATCGGTAGTTTCCATCACCCGAGGTTTTTTATGCCGGAGATCATTCATTGATCAAGGGCTTTTTCCTCGTATAAATCCTTGTGTCGTTTGTGCAATTTACATTGAAGTGATCCTTATCATTGTTCCTCATTTCAAGCATCATTCCCCATAACTAAGAGTTTGGTTGCATTATCCTCATCAGATTTTTGACCAAAACAGTTTGGCGCCCACCGTGGGTCAATTGGTGCTTCATTCCTAAGAAGTTTTTCTGTTGGTGATCATTCCGGTTCATTGCATACAAGTACATGGCTTCATCATTGAAGAATACCTCTACTGCAATGTCTGCGGTCAATTCATCTCAGGGCATTCCACCTTTGCCTCCACCACCTGCTGGATCTCAGAAAAACGCTGAGAAGAAACCAACTCCCATTTTCTCCAAACCTCCAACTTCTTCTGCTTCTTACACTCCTACTACTAGTGACATGTTTACTTTGATTTTGCAGATGAAGGATCATATACAGCAACAGGATAAGACCAACGAAAGGATTCTCAAAGAAATCGGAGATCTCAAGAAACAAAAGAAAACGACAGAGGATCATTCCCCATTGGTGCCTAGATCCTTGATTTTTGATACTCCGGTGATTACTTCTCAGCCATCAGTGGTTCCAGATGTTCAATATGTGGGTGGACCAAAAGGAGTGCACTACGGATCAACAATAGTGACTCAGGCATCAGGCTCATATTTCCAGCCAACAGGATCCTATCCTCAGCATATGGGATCCTTCACGAGTTCGGGAGGACACTCAGGAGTGCAGCAGATTCAGGGGTTCTGGCCGTTTCCAGGATCATCCCAGGTTCAAGGATCCTCCTTTGTTCCAGGATCATCCCAGGTTCAAGGATCTTCCTTTGTTCCAGGATCATCCCAGGTTCAAGGATCCTCCTTTGTTCCAGGATCATCCCAGGTTCAAGGATCCTCCTTCGTTCCAGGATCATCCCAGGTTCAAGGATCCTCCTTTGTCCCAGGATCATCCCAGTTTCAAGGATCCTTCCAGATGCGGGGATCCTTAAGGAGTTTGCAAACAGGAAGTTCAGATGTCCATCAGGGAGATTTTATTCCGATGCAGACCATTGCTTCTACTGGTCCTTCGATCATTCCAGAGTCTCAACAATATGGATTCACATCCGGTGTTCCTAATTTGAACCCTGTGGGAGGTAACACTCTTAATAATTCTCTTACCACTAACCATGGATTCATGCAGGATACAGGTATCAACCATGCCATGGCCAGAGAGTTGCAAAAGTTGAAGGATATGATATCAAGTGTTCCAGGAGTGGTCAAACCCATCCCAGAGATCGCAGATGGAAGCCATAAGATATCTCGTTTTGCACCACCGATCTGTGATGCTGAGATACCCAAAAGGTTCCATGTGCCAACCATGAAGCTGTATGATGGTTCGACGGATCCTGAAGAACACATAGCACAATACAGGGAGAGGATGGAGATCAATCCAATCCTAGAAAGGTTAAAGGAAGCATGCCTATGCAAAGGATTCGGATCCACTCTCACAGGATCTGCTCTTAAATGGCTGCTAAGTCTTCCTCCCTACTCTATTACCTCATTTGCTAATCTAGTTAACCTGTTTAATAATCAGTTTTCTTGTAGTAGAAAATTTGAACGTTTAACTAGTGATTTATACAGGATAACCCAGGGTCATAATGAATCATTAAGGGATTACATTACCAAATTTAGTAAAGAATCCTTAGACATTCCCAACCTGGATATAGCCACGGCTGTTGAGGCCTTCAATATGGGATTGCTTAGGGATTCATTGTTCTATGATGATCTTGTTATGACACCATGCAGGAACCTAGATGAGGTAAGAACCCGGGCACTCAGGTTCATCCGGCTAGAGGATGATAAGAGGATCCAGGAGAGATTAGCAGGATCCTCAAAGCAAGAGAAGCAAGGATCCTCGTTCAATAACAACAAGTTCAGATCCTATAACAGATCTGATAACCAGAACGTGCATGCTGTTGATCAAGAAGAGGATGATGAGGATTATCCTCCAATTTCTGAATATTTTTTTTTCTGTTGATAACAATGAACTAATCCTTGCGATGCAGAACCTAGGTGATAAAGCTAGATGGCCCAGGAAAAATGACAGGCCAGCTGCAACCAAAGATAAATCAAAGTGGTGTGCATACCATGAAGATTTTGGGCATCTCACAGAAGAATGCATTGCACTAAGAAAGGAAATTGGATACTTGTTGAGCAAGGGGCATTTGAAAGAATTATTGGGGAGAAAAAAGTCAAGGACTCAGGATCCTGAAAGGATCCCCGAGAAAGCTCCGGCCCCTCCAGCAAATGCACAAGTAATTAACTTTATTTTTGGAGGATCAGATATTTGTGGCACATCCTTCTCAGTAGCTAAAAGGCATGCAAAGGAAACCAAAATGGATAATGGAGAAAGACCCATTCGAACATCAAGTGTCTCCGAAGGAAAAGTCATAACCTTTTATGAGGATGATCGTGTTGATATCCAGGATCTTCATCACTATGGTTTAGTTATTACTCTTTTCATTTCTAACCATTTAGTCCGCAGGATCCTTATTGACGGAGGAAGTTCAGTGAACATTATCCAGCTTGATGTTCTAAAGAAGATGGGTATCCCTGAATCAGATATCATACCAAGATCCTCCGTGCTCGTGGGATTCAGTGGCGAAACTAAGAATACCCTGGGGGACATTAAACTCCCAATTTATGTTGAAGGATTACATAATTATCAAAAATTTTGTGTTATTGACTGTTTATCTTGTTGTAATGTTATCCTTGGCAGGCCCTGGATACACGATATGAAGGCAGTCCCATCTACCTACCACCAATGTGTGAAGCTCCCTAGTCCTTGGGGAATAGTCAAGATTGATAGTGATCAGCAGGAGGCTAAGAACTGCTACACTTCATCGATGAAACCAGCCTCGAAGTCAAGGGAGCAATAGCAATGAAAGTATCCTCCAAGGGATGTCTTGGAGGCAAGAGAGCAGGATGTGGTAGAAATCCTCATGGATCCTGATGATCCTGAATCCAAAATCTATATCGGATCAGGGATCCTTGGCAAAATGAAAGAAGACCCCGTATCCTTCATCAAAAGGAGGAAAACTACCTTTGCATGGAAGCATGAGGATATGACAGGTATATCTAAGGATATTATCACTCATAAACTTGGCATTGACAGGTCATTCAAACCAATCCATCAAAAAAGGAGGAAGTTTGCACCGGAAAGAAATGCCATTATCCGGAAGAGGTAGAGAAATTGCTCCGGGCAGGTATGATTAGAGAGGTCAAGTATCCAAGATGGTTGGCCAATGTGGTTGTTGTTCAAAAGAAAAATGGAAAGTGGAGGGTATGTGTCGATTTCACAGATTTAAATAAGGCATGTCCCAAGGATCCTTTCCCATTACCCCACATTGACTCCATGGTGGATCCAACGGCGGGTCATGAACTGTTGACTTTTATGGATGCTTCATCTGGATTTCAACAAATTCAGATGGAACCATCTGATCAAGAGGATACGGCCTTTATGACTCCAACCGGTATATATTGTTATATTGCTATGCCGTTTGGATTAAGGAATGCAGGTGCAACATATCAAAGGCTGGTGAATATGATGTTCAAGGATCAGATTGGACAAACTATGGAGGTTTACATAGATGATATGGTGGTAAAATCCGTAAAAGCTGAGGATCACCTAAGGGACTTGGAGGAAGCATTCGATATCCTTGACAAATATAACATGAAACTTAATCCTTCAAAATGCCACTTTGGTGTTAAAGCAGGTAAATTCTTAGGATACATGGTGACCAAGAGAGGCATTGAAGCTAGCCCGGAACAAATCAAAGCCTTAGTGAATATTAAATCTCCTGCCAATGCTAAGGATGTCCAGAGGCTAACAGGCAGGATAGTAGCTTTGAACAGATTTATATCCAAATCCTCAGAGAAGTGCAAAGAATTCTATGATATCCTAAGGAAGAACAAGAAATTTGAGTGGACTGAGAAGCATGAAAATGCCTTAAGAGCTCTCAAAGATTACCTATCCTCAGCCCCGGCCTTGATGAAACCAGAAAAAGGCGATGTGTTATCCTTATATCTTGCAGTATCCTCAAAAGCAGTAAGTGGAGTCCTTGTTAAGGATCATGAAGGTACACAACATCCTGTCTATTATGTAAGTAAGAGTTTGCTTGATGCCGAATCCAGGTATTCACACCTTGAAAAGCTTATTCTTGCATTAATCATGGCATCTACTAAGTTGAGACATTATTTTGAAACTCATGTTATTGTTGTTAAAACTAATTTTCCAATTAAGAATGTCCTCAGGAAACCAGAAATGTCAGGAAGGATGGCTAAGTGGGCAGTGAAGCTTAGTGCCTATGATATAAGATATGAGTCTAGGACAGCCATCAAATCCCAAGCATTGGCTGACTTTGTGGCTGATTTCAGTAGTGATTTACAAAAAGAAGCTGAGTTAGAAATCCAGCAGCTAGAGGAGACCAAGGATCCTTGGATACTCTATACTGATGGATCCTCAAATGTCAAAGGCACAGGGCTTGGTATACTACTAAAATCGCCACAGGGGGACATAATACCCCACTCTATAGCTTGTGAGTTCCAAATCACTAACAATGAGGCTGAGTATGAAGCCTTGATTGCTGGTTTGCAAATTGCTAAGCATATGGGGATCAGGTATCTTGAGGTACATGTAGATTCATTGTTAATTACAAATCACTTTAATGGATCCTATGCTGTTAAAGGTGAAAAGCTAACCAAATATTTAGAGATAGTCAAAGAATTGACACTCTCTTTTGTTTCCTTTAGTTTGACACAGGTACCAAGGGAAGAAAATACAGAAGCTGATGCATTGGCTAACTTAGGATCATCTTTGAAGATCCCGGAGGATATAAGCATTCCCATTATCCATATCCTGGCTCCCGCCATCGAGGATCATGTGGCGATGGAAATAGAAGAGGATTCTGCGATTATCCCTGTTTTGGTCAAGAATCACACAAGGATAATGCAACCAAACTCTTTGTAAACGGGGAATGATGCTTGGTGTGATGAACAAAGATAAGGATCACTTAAATGAAAACTGCACAAGTGACACAAAGATTTATACGAGGAAAAAGCCCTTGATCAGTGAATGATCTCCGGCATAAAAAACCTCGGGTGATGGAAACTACCGATCACCAAACTTCAATATAATAAACAATGTTTACAACTTTGGATGGTAACGAGCTAGGTACAAGGATCACTGTGGTGTAGTATGCTAGAGTGTGTAAGAAATGTGTTGTGTCTTCTGAATGCTTGAGAATGCCCTTTATATAAGTGTGTGTGATTGAATTTAGGTAAGTCACCTAACTACTAGCTCGTTACCCCTTTAGAAACAGAAGTAAATTTAGCCTAACTAAATGCCCGTAATTTGTGCTAAGTTTCCATATTCTCCACAACGTCTATTTCTGGTTATGCATGTGCGAAATTAGCGTGAAAGATTCCTTAATAACGTTGCCAAGACCAGGTCCAACTCGTAATTCCTGCAAAACAACATTAAATATAAAGAGAACAATCGTTAGTATGAGGATCCTTAGGATGATCCATGATCCTGATCCTGAAGCTCTTCTGAGGATCACTATCTGCCAAAGAAACAAGGATCACTTGTTAGGATATCATGTAAGGATCACAGGTCATTAAAATCCTGCCCTAACAATTGCCCCCAAAATATAAGGAGTAATTAAATATAACGAGTTATATTTTGCTGATCTTATCTGTAACTAACTCAACGGATATATAGCCGTTGTGAACGAACTATCCGTTGCAATCCTGACGTCACGGAGGTGGCAGCCCTGCACAAATCATGATTATAAATAGAGATAGGGATAGGATCGTTTGCATTTAAAATCAAGAACTTCTCCCTTTATAACCGCAACCAGAGGATTGAACAGGTATTCCCTTCATCTTCTCTCTCGATTGCTTTGTTTTTCTTCTTGTGTCTATTTCGTTCAAAATGTTGCTCCGGAATTCTCCTGCCAAGGATCAGCAGAAAGAAAGCTCCTTTAAGAGCCAAGGGATCATCACAAACTCTGCTAAAGGACGCTGTATCTTTGCTGATCCTCAGATTGACAGGATTCGGTGCTGTTTTCCTGCAAATACGGTGTTCAAAGCTTATGATCCTTCTGCCCTGAGTGACCACACCTCCGATTCATGGGTTGCCTTTCCTATGATCCCGTTTTCCATAGGTTATACGTATCCCTTTCCAGCCTTCACCCAAGCCTTCTTCTCCTTGACCGGCATATCTTACATCCAGGCCATGCCGATGATCTGGAGGGTTTTGTTTACCCTTGAGAGGATCATCGAGCAAGAGGGGATTGACTTAGGTATGGCCGAGTTGGGTGAGCTATACGATCTGACCACCTTTGGTTCCCATCGTTATCTGTTCAAACGTAGACCCGGGGAGGAGCATCCGATCTTCAAGGCTACCAAGAATGATACTAATTGGAAGCGGCGGTTCTTTTTTGTATGGAGAGATACCATCCCTGATGGGGAGGATTTGCCCAAGAAGTGGGTTACCCATGGTAGGATAGAGGATCCTGGGAAGGATCACCGTAGAACTTGTCCTTTAGTATAAGGATCACTAATGTTCTGTTGTTTTCTTGTTGTGCAGCTACCTCCGTTTCACATCTGAAGTTGACTCCTGCTGCAAAAGAGAGACTCCTGGCCTTTAAGAAGCTTGATCCTGAAGTCAGAACTTTCAAGATTACCACCCAGGATTCTTAGGAAGTATCCTCTGCTTCTGTCACAATGTCAAGTAAGTATCCTTATTTAAGGAGTATTTATATAATGAGAGTCAAATAAAATTAAGATACTTATCTTGTTTTGGTTGTGCAGGCGCTGGAAAATCCACCAAATCTTCCTCAAAGTTCGTCATCACTGATCTTACTAACGTCAAATCCTCTAAGAAGAAGACCCCTGCTGCTAGCCCAATTGCTTCGGCCCCTAAAGCACCTATCAGGGGAAAAGGAGGCAAGAAGAGAAAGGCCTCTGAAGCTGAGGATTTGCAAGGTCTGCCCCTGCTCCGCCAACAGTGTCTGGATTACATCAACGAGGTAAGGATCACTGTCCTGCTTGTGTATCCTGCTAGTCTAAGGATCACTTGGTTTCTGACATCATTCCTTGTCTTCCTTGTAGAAATTTGCTGAGGTAGAGACATATGTTGGCCATGTTGAGGATCAGGATCGCCAGATTGCTGACCTTCAACAGGTTGGGGTGTTGAAGGATCTCAAGATAGCCGATCTTCAGAAGGAGCTCCAGGCCACCAAGAATGATGCTGCCAAGATGCTGATCAACTTTAACTATGAGAAGCACGAGATCACCCAGGATGCCAAGGTCTCTACCGCCATAGCTATGTACAAGATCCAGCTGCAAATGGCCACGGAAGGCCAGGATCCTGCTTTTGATAAGAGCACCTGGGATGTTGAAGGCTGGAAGGCTAGGCTGGCTGAGCTGGAGGATGATGAGGAGGATGAGGAGATCCCGATGCTTTAGGGTGGAGGCACTGGCAAGGATCAAGGTGGTGAGGCAAGCGGAGCTGGTGGCGATGGTGCACCGAAGGATTGAGCTGCAGGATTGGGCGATGATGGAAATTTCGAGACTTAGCCGAAGCCCAATTTTTTTGTTTGGTGGTTGTTTGTTTGAATAGTTTGATGGCTTGTACTTTGAACAATAGTTTTTAGGGTAAGGATCCACGATCCTTTGAACAATAGGTAGGATAATAGGTGGTGGAGGGATCCTCTGTTTGGGGGATGAAGCCACTTGTTATCCTGCCGACCTTTATTTCCTGCACTGCTATGAACGCATGAACAATGGACACCCTTTGCCAACCCATGTGGACGGGCCACGTTTTGCTGGTAGAAACGTGGGTTGGAAATTTTGACAACTTTAAAGGGTTAAATATTTTGTGAATGAATAAAACTTTTAACTTTTGACTTATCCAGTGATGTTATCCTTGTATATCTTTTAAACTTTCAATTGTTTCGATTTATACTTGTCTGAGTAAGAAAAGTTAATCAAATTATGTTTAAGAAATTTAGGATATGATCCAGGATCAAGTATCCTATAGTTGAAAACTTCCAAAAAGTAGTTCATTTTAAGGAACATAGGTTCAGTTGTCAAGGTATAAGGGTTATTCAAATGAATAATGAATGAAATTAAAAATAGTTAAGGATCATACCTGAGGATCCAAGTTAGGATCCTTACCGTTGATACTGTAACCAGGGTAAACATAAGAAAAACCTTAGTAGATAACAAGGATTGAGGATCCTTAGTTGTTTAAACTTCGAAAACCTGAAAATAGAATATAACTTGGAACTGAGCCAATATGAAAGAAAAGTTAGTAACTGGGGACAAGCCCAACAATTCAAAGGATAACTGGGGACAAGCCCAAAGGATAACTGGGGACAAGCCCAAAGGATAACTGGGGACAAGCCCAAAGGATCACTGGGGACAAGCCCAAAGGATAACTGGGGACAAGCCCAAGGATCATAGGTGAACTGGAGTATGGCCCTTACTGGCGACTATCCAAACTTAGTGACATGATAATGCCAAAACCTTAGCTAACGTGAAAACGTAAGAAACCTTAGGAACAGATGTATGGTACGTCTACCATTATACGTAGGATCCTAGGTATAGCCAGTACGATGGAATTATCAGCCCCTAAAGCGAGTACTGGTCCCAAAGACTTGAACTATACCAGGATCATCGTGCGCTACAGGCGAAACTGGGGACAAGCCCAAGGATAACTAGGGACAAGCCCAAACAACTGGGGTTGAACCCAAGGATCTGAATTGCTTCTGAAGATTATCAACAATATGCTAAGGATACCAGGGTAAGGATCGCTGACACCTCAGGGATCCTTCAAGGATATTTCTAATGTAAGGATTATACGTGCCAGGAAGATCCTGCTCACATGATTCTTCAAGTGGACAGCATTCCAGGCTCTTGGTAACAAATTACCTTCCATGGTTAGCAATCTATATGCCCCCTTTCCTGCTTCGGCTTCAATTAAATAAGGGTCTTCCCATTTTGGTGCCAATTTCCCATCAGCAGGATTGGTGGTATTCTAGAATGCTTTTCTCAATACCATATCCCCAACTTGGAATTTCCTTATCCTGACATTTTTGTTGTAAGCACCAGCCATTCTTTGTTGGTAGCTAGCCATCCTTATCCTAGCCAGATCCCTGATTTCCTCAATAGTATCCAAGTCTTGAGCCAGGTTTGCATCATTCTCCTCAGGATCACGGGTACTTGTTCTAGCAGTTGGAACCACCATTTCTGTTGGGATCACTGATTCTGCCCCAAATACCAAAGAGAATGGTGTTTGACCAGTAGCATTCTTGGGGGTTGTCCTATCAGCCCAAAGCACATAAGGTAATTCTTCTGCCCATTTCCCCTTCTTGGATCCAAGTTTCTTCTTCAGATTGTTGATGATGATCTTGTTGGATGATTCTGCTTGTCCATTGGCTTGTGGGTGGACTGGTGTTGATGTTATCATCTTAATCCCCCAACTGTCACAAAAGTTAGTAGTTCTGCTCCCAATAAATTGGGAACCGTTATCACATATAATTTCAGAAGGAATGCCAAATCTAGTTATAATATTTCTCTTAATAAAGGATATAACTTCCTTCTCTCTGACTTGGGCAAAAGCTTCAGCCTCTATCCACTTGGAGAAGTAATCAGTCATAGCAAGCATGAACACTTTTCCACCAGGTGCCTTAGGGAGCTTGCCAACTATATCCATCCCCCATCTCATAAATGGCCAAGAAGAGGATATAGGGTGTAGAAATTCAGCCGGCTGGTGAAGGATATTGCTGTGTCTTTGACAAGGATCACACTTCTTAGCATACTCCACAACATCCCTTCTCATAGTTGGCCAGTAGTATCCTGTCCTTAAGATCCTTGAGAACAATGCCCTGCCCCCAGTGTGGTTTCCACAATCTCCTTCATGGAAGTCTTTTAGAACTTCTTGGACTTCAGGATCCTCGATACATCTCAAATATGGTCCTGCAAGAGATCGCTTATACAATATATTATTTAAGATTGTGAATTGAGATACCTTAATTCTGAAAGCCCTAGGGTTTTCTCCCATAGGAATCTCCCCGTGTTGTAAGTATCTCATGATTGGTGAGATCCATGATCCTGGGCAGGATTGAGTATCCTCACTAGGGATCATTGCATAATCTTCTTCTATTTCCATGGTCACTTGATTTTCAATAGCAGGGGTTAGGATATGGTTGATGGGGATACTTATATCCTCTGGGATCTTCAAGGATGATCCTAGATTAGCCAATGCATCAGCTTCTGTATTTTCTTCCCTTGGTACCTGTGTTAAACTAAAGAAAACAAAGGAGAGTGCCAATTCTTTGACTATCTCTAAATATTTGGTTAGTTTTTCACCTTTAACAGCATAGGATCCATTAAAGTGATTAGTGATTAGCAATGAGTCCACGTATACCTCAAGATACCTGATCCCCATATGCTTAGCGATTTGCAAACCAGCAATCAAGGCTTCATATTCAGCCTCATTGTTAGTGGCTTGGAACTCACAAGCTATGGAGTGGGGTATTATGTCCCCCTGTGGCGATTTTAGTAGTGTACCAAGCCCCGTGCCTTTAACATTTGAGGATCCATCAGTATGTAGTATCCAAGGATCCTTGGTCTCATCCAGCTGCTGGACTTCTAGTTCAGCTTCCTTTTGTAAATCACTACTGAAATCAGCCACAAAGTCTGCTAATGCTTGAGATTTGATTGCTGTTCTGGGCTCATATCTTATATCATGGGCACTAAGCTTTACTGCCCACTTAGCCATCCTTCCGGACATCTCTGGTTTCCTGAGGACATTCTTAATTGGAAAGTTAGTTCTAACAATAATGACATGGGTTTCAAAATAATGTCTTAACTTAGTAGATGCCATAATTAGTGCAAGAATAAGCTTTTCAAGGTGTGA
This sequence comes from Helianthus annuus, assembly GCF_002127325.2. Lineage (NCBI taxonomy): Eukaryota > Viridiplantae > Streptophyta > Magnoliopsida > Asterales > Asteraceae > Helianthus > Helianthus annuus. The sequence goes on from NC_035438.2 coordinate 51,498,528, forward strand.
ATACCTGGATTCAGCATCAAGTAAACTCTTACTTACATAATAGACAGGATATTGTGTACCTTCATGATCCTTAACAAGGACTGCACTTACTGCTTTTGAGGATACCGCAAGATATAAGGATAACACATCTCCTTTTTCTGGTTTCATCAACGCTGGAGCTGAGGACAGGTATTCTTTGAGGGCTTGTAAAGCACTCTCATGCTTCTCAGTCCATTCAAATTTCTTGTTTTTATTTTTTAGGATATCATAGAATTCTTTACACTTTTCTGAGGATTTAGATATAAATCTGTTTAAAGCTGCTATCCTGCCTGTTAGCCTTTGCACATCCTTAGCGTTGGCAGGAGATTTGATATTCACCAATGCTTTGATTTGTTCCGGACTTGCTTCAATGCCCCTCTTGGTTACCATATATCCTAAGAATTTACCTGCCTTTACACCAAAGTGACATTTTGAAGGATTAAGCTTCATGTTATATCTGTCAAGGATATCAAATGCTTCCTCCAAGTCTCTTAGGTGATCCTCAGCTTTTGTGGATTTTACCACCATATCATCTATGTATACTTCCATAGTCTTTCCAATCTGATCCTTGAACATCATATTCACCAGTCTTTGATATGTTGCACCTGCATTCCTTAACCCAAACGGCATAGCAATATAACAATATAAACCGGTTGGGGTCATAAAAGCCGTATCCTCTTGGTCAGATGGTTCCATTTGAATTTGTTGGAATCCAGATGAAGCATCCATAAAGGTTAACAGTTCATGACCCGCCGTTGCATCCACCATGGAGTCAATGTGGGGTAATGGGAAAGGATCCTTGGGACATGCCTTATTTAAATCAGTGAAATCGACACATACCCTCCACTTTCTATTTTTCTTTTGAACAACAACCACATTGGCCAGCCATCTTGGATATTTTACTTCTCTAATCATACCTGTTAGGGCTGGATTTTTACAATACATGATCCTCACGTGTGATCCTAACCAGTGATCCTTGTTTCTTTGGCAGATAGTGATCCTCAGCAGAGTTCCAGGATCAGGATCACGGACCATCATAGGATCCTCATGCTAACAGTTGCTTTCGTTGAACTTAATGTCATTTTGCAGGAATGTCTAGCAGGATCCGCTCTTAGCATCACGATCAAAGGACGCGTATTTACAATTATAGCATGTGCTTAATCGAAGATGAACGTTGCAAAGGATATGGAAACTTGGCATGATTTAAGGGTGACAATTTAGGCTAGATTTACTTTTATTTCTAAAGGGGTAATGAGCTGATTATTAGTCTTTTTACCTAAAATAGGTCACCTACACTTGTATATATAACACTCTTCCCCATTCGGAAGAGGACACAACACAATTCTCACACGCTTAGACACTCGAAACTATAGTGATCCTTGTACTCAGCTCATTATCATCCGAAGTTGTAACCATTTTTCTTATATTGAAGTTTGGTGATCGGTAGTTGCCATCACCCGAGGTTTTTTATGCCGGAGATCATACATTGATCAAGGGCTTTTTCCTCGTATAAATCATTGTGTCTTTGCATATTTCATACTGAAGTGATCCTTTACTTTTTCAATAAACCAAGCATCATACCCCGTTTACATAAAGTTTGGTTGCATTATCCTTGTGTGATTTTTGACCAAAACAGTTTGGCGCCCACCGTGGGGCAATTGGTGCTTCTTTCATAAGAAAACCTTTTGTTCGAAATCATTTCAAAGAATTACATGGCTTCATCATTGAAAAACACGTCCACGGCGATGTCTGTAGTCACCTCGTCTCAGAACGCTCTGCCTCCTCCACCGGCAGGATCCCAGAAGAATGCTGAGAAGAGACCAACTCCTGCTAACTCTAAACCTCCATCTTCTTCTGCTATGAATTCTTATACTCCCAGTACTAGTGACGTATTTACTTTGATTTTGCAGATGAAGGATCGTATGCAGCGGCAGGATGAAACTAATGAAAGGATCCTCAGGGAAATTGGAGATCTCAAAAGACAAAAGAAAGCGGCAGAGGATCATTCCCCACTGATGCCCAAATCCTTGAGCTTTGATACTCCAATGATCACTTCTCAGCCATCGGGAGTCCCAGACGGCAAATTATGGGAGAATCAAGAGGATTGCACCTCGGATCGGCAGCAATGACTCAGGCATCAGGCTCACACTTTCAGCTGGCAGGATCCTATCCCCAGCATATAGGATCCTTCATGAATTCAGGAGCCTACCCGGGAGCACAGCAGTTTCAAGGTTCCTACTTTGTTCCAGGATCATCCCAGGGTCAAGGATCCTACTTTGTTCCAGGATCATCCCAGGGTCAAGGATCCTCCTTTGCTCCAGGATCATTCCAGATTCCAGGATCCCTAAAAAGCTTGCAAACAGGAAGTCTAGATGTCCATCAAGGGGACTTCATTCCAATGCGGACCATTGCTTCCACTGGTCCCTCCGTTATCCCAGAATCCCAGCAATATGGAGTCACACCCAATGTTCCTAACTTGAACTCAATGGGAGGTAACACTTTAAATAATTATCTTACCACTAACCATGGATTCGTGCAGGATACAAGTATCAATCATGCTATGGCCAGGGAGTTGCAGAAGCTAAAAGAAATGATCTCAAGTGTTCCAGGGGTAGTCAAGCCTATCCCAGAGATTGCAGATGGAAGCCATAAGGTATCTCGCTTTGCACCACCAATTTGTGATGCAGAGGTACCCAAAAGGTTCCATATCCCTACTATGAAGCTGTATGATGGTACAACGGATCCTGAGGAGCACATAGCACAATACAGGGAGAGGATGGAGATCAATCCAATCCCGGAAAAGCTAAAGGAAGCATGCCTATGTAAAGGATTTGGATCCACTCTTACCGGATCAGCTCTTAAATGGCTGCTAAGTCTTCCCCCTTACTCTATTACTTCATTTGCTAATTTAGTTAATTTATTCAATAACCAATTCTCTTGTAGTAGAAAATTTGAAAGATTAACTAGTGATTTATATAGGGTAACTCAAAGTCATAATGAATCATTAAGGGATTATATAACTAAATTTAGTAAAGAATCCTTGGACATTCCCAACTTGGATATGGCTATTGTTAGGGCTGGATTTTTATTATAGGTGATCCTTACACATGATCCTAACCAGTGATCCTTATTTCTTTGGCAGACAGTGATCCTCGGCAGGACTCCAGGATCAGGATCATGGGACATTATGGTGATCCTCATACTAACGGCCACTTCCGCTTAATACAATATTGTTTTGCAGGACCATCTAGCAGGATATGCTCTAGACATCATGATCCAGGGACGCGTCTTCACAAATATGGCAAGAGCTTAATTGAAGAAGGACGTTGCACAGGATATGGAAACATGGCTTGATTCATGGGCAGCAATTTAGGCTAGATTGTATCTCATTTCTAAAGGGGTAATGAGCTGAATATTAGTTTAGCTACCTAAAATAGGTCACCCACACATGTATAAATACCACTCTTCCTCATTCGGAAGAACACACACAACATACGACACAGCTCTCAAACACTTAGACACTCAGTGATCCTTGTACTCAGCTCATTACTATCCGAAGTTGTAACTACATTTTTATTATATTGAAGTTGGTGATCGGTAGTTGCCATCACCCGAGGTTTTTTATGCCGGAGATCATTCATTGATCAAGGGCTTTTTCCTCGTATAAATCATTGTGTCTTTGCATCTTTATCACAGAAGTGATCCTTTACTTTCATAGTCAACCAAGCATCATTCCCCGTTTACATAAAGTTTGGTTACATTATCCTTGTGTGATTTTTGACCAAAACAGTTTGGCGCCCACCGTGGGGCAATTGGTGCTTCATTCATAAGAAAATCTTTTGTTCGAAATCATTTCAGAGAGTTACATGGCTTCATCATTGAAGAACACGTCCACGGCGATGTCAGCGGTCACTTCATCACAGATCACCTTGCCTCCTCCACCGGCAGGATCTCAGAAAAATACTGAGAAGAGATCAACTCCCACCTTCTCTAAACCTCTATCTTCTTCTGCTATGAATTCTTCTATTCCCAGTACTAGTGATGTATTTGCTTTAATTTTGCAGATGAAGGATCGTATGCAGCGGCAAGATGAAACTAACGAAAGGATCCTCAGGGAAATTGGAGATCTCAAAAGACAAAAGAAAGCGGCAGAGGATCATTCTCCACTGATGCCCAAATCCTTGAGCTTTGACACTCCAATGATCACTTCCCAGCCATCAGGGATCCCGGACGTGCAAATCATAGGGGAGTCAAGAGGATCACATCTCAACTCGGCAGCAATGACCCAGACATCAGACTCACATTTTCAGCCTGTAGGACCCTATCCTCAATACATGGGATCCATTATGAATCCGGGAGCCTATCCAGGGGCACAGCAGTTTCAAGGATCCTACTTTGTTCCAGGATCATTCCAGGGCCAAGGATCCTCCTTTGTTCCAGGATCATCCCAGGTTCACGGATCCTCCTTCGTTCCAGGATCATCCCAGATACCAGGATCCTTACAGATGCCAGGATCTCTAAAAAGTTTGCAAACAAGAAGTCTAGATGTCCATCAAGGGGACTTCATTCCAATGCAGACCATTGCTTCCACTGGTCCCTCCGTTATTCCAGAAACCCAGCAATATGGATTCCCTAACTTGAACCCAATGGGAGGTAACATTTTAAACAATTATCCTACCACTAACCATGGATTCATGCAGGATACAGGTACCAATCATGCTATGGCCAGGGAATTACAGAAACTAAAGGACATGATCTCAAGTGTTCCAGGGGTAGTCAAGCCTATCCCAGAGATTGCAGATGGAAGCCACAAGGTATCTCGTTTTGCACCACCAATTTGTGATGCAGAGGTACCCAAAAGGTTCCATATCCCTACCATGAAATTGTATGATGGCACAACGGATCCAGAGGAGCATATAGCACAATACAGGGAGAGGATGGAGATCAATCCTATCCCAGAAAAATTGAAGGAAGCATGCCTATGTAAAGGATTTGGATCCACTCTTACTGGATCAGCTCTTAAGTGGCTGCTAAGTCTTCCCCCTTACTCTATTACTTCATTTGCCAATTTAGTTAATTTATTCAATAACCAATTCTCTTGTAGTAGAAAATTTGAAAAATTAACTAGTGATTTGTACAGGATAACTCAAAATAATAATGAATCATTAAGGGATTATATAACTAAATTTAGTAAAGAATCCTTGGACATTCCCAACTTGGATATGGCTACGGCTGTTGAAGCCTTCAAAATGGGACTGCTTAAGGATTCATTATTCTATGATGATCTTGTTATGACACCATGCAGGAATTTAGATGAAGTAAGAACTCGAGCACTCAGGTTTATCCGGCTAGAGGATGACAAGAGGATCCAGGAAAGACAAGTAGGATCCTCAAAACAAGATAAGCAAGGATCCTCCTTCAAAAGCAACAAGTTCAAATCCTACCATAGAAACGAGAACAAAAATGTGCATGCTGTTGACCAAGAAGAGGATGACGAAGAATATCCTCCAATCTCAGAATATTGTTTTTCCGTTGATAATCATGAACTAATCCTTGCAATGCAGAATCTAGGTGAAAAGGCTAGGTGGCCCAGGAAGAATGATAAACCATCCGGGACTAAAGACAAGTCCAAATGGTGTGCATACCATGAGGATTTCGGGCATCTAACTGAAGATTGCATAGCCTTAAGAAAAGAAATTGGATACCTGCTAAGCAAGGGGCATCTAAAAGAATTGTTGGGGAGAAAAAAGCAAAGGACCCAGGATCCTGAAAGGATCCCTGAAAAGGCTCCAGCACCTCCGGCAAACGCACAAGTGATTAACTTTATATCCGGAGGATCAGACATTTGTGGTACATCCTTTTCAGCGGCCAAAAGACATGCAAAAGAATCAAAAATGGATAATGGAGAAAGGCCTATTAGAACCTCGAGTGTCTCAGAAGGGAAGATGATAACATTTGATGAGGATGATCGCATTAACATTCAGGATCCTCACCATGATAGTTTAGTTATCACTCTCTTTATCTCTAACCATTTTGTCCGCAGGATCCTTATTGACGGAGGGAGCTCAGTGAACATTATCCAGCTTGATGTCCTGAAGAAGATGGGAATCCCAGAATCAGACATCATACCAAGATCCTCCGTGCTTGTAGGATTCAGTGGGGAAACGAAGAAAACTCTGGGGGACATCAAACTCCCAATCTACGTGGAAGGATTACATAATTACCAAAAATTTTGTGTTATTGACTGATTATCTTGTTGCAACGTTATCCTTGGCAGGCCTTGGATACATGACATGAAAGCAGTTCCATCTACCTACCATCAATGCGTGAAGCTCCCTAGCCCATGGGGAATAATCAAGATCGATAGTGACCAGCAGGAGGCTAAGGATTGTTATACCTCATCTATGAAGCCAACCTCGAAGCCAAGGGAGCAATAGCAATTACAGTATCCTCCAAGGAATGTCTTGGAGGCAAGGGAACAAGATGTAGATGAAATCCTCTTGGATCCTAGTGATCCTGAATCAAAAATCTATATCGGATCAGGGATCCTTGGCAAGATGAAAGAAGACATGATATCCTTCCTCAAAAGAAGAAAATCTACCTTTGCTTGGAAACATGAAGATATGACAGGTATATCTAAGGATATTATTACTCACAAACTTGGCATTGACAGGTCTATCAAACCAATCCATCAAAAAAGGAGGAAGTTTGCACCAGAAAGGAATGCCATTATCCAAGAAGAAGTAGAGAGACTACTTCGAGCAGGTATGATCAGAGAGGTAAAGTATCCAAAATGGTTAGCCAATGTGGTTGTTGTCCAAAAGAAAAACGGAAAGTGGAGGGTATGTGTCGATTTCACTGATTTGAATAAGGCATGTCCCAAGGATCCTTTCCCATTACCCCACATTGACTCCATGGTGGATGCAACAGCGGGGCATGAACTGTTAACTTTTATGGATGCATCATCTGGATTCCAACAAATTCAGATGGAACCATCTGACCAAGAGGATACAGCCTTTATGACCCCAACCGGTTTATATTGTTATATTGCCATGCCTTTTGGACTAAGAAATGCAGGTGCAACATATCAAAGGCTGGTAAATATGATGTTCAAAGATCAAATTGGAAAAACTATGAAGGTATACATAGATGATATGGTGGTCAAGTCAAAGAAAGCTGAGGATCACCTAAGGGATTTGGAAGAAGCATTCGATATCCTTGATAATTACAACATGAAACTTAATCCTTCAAAATGCCATTTTGGTGTAAGGGCAGGAAAATTCCTAGGATATATGGTGACTCAGAGGGGAATCGAAGCAAGTCCGGAGCAAATCAAAGCATTAGTAAATATCAAATCCCCTACCAATGCTAAGGATGTGCAGAGGCTGACAGGCAGGATAGCAGCCCTGAACAGATTCATATCGAAATCCTCAGAGAAATGCAGAGAATTTTACGATATCCTAAGGAAGAATAAGAAGTTCGAATGGACTGAGAAGCATGAGAACGCTCTACAAGCCCTAAAAGAGTATATGTCCTCAGCACCAGCATTAGCAAAACCGGAAAAAGGAGATGTGTTATCCTTATATCTGGCGGTATCCTCAACCGCTGTAAGTGCTGTCCTTGTTAAGGATCACGAAGGTACGCAATATCCTATCTACTATGTAAGTAAAAGTCTACTTGATGCCGAATCCAGGTACTCACACCTCGAAAAACTTATCCTTGCATTAATCATGGCATCGACTAAGTTAAGACATTATTTTGAAACCCATACTATTATTGTTAGAACTAATTTTCCAATTAAGAATGTCCTCAGGAAACCAGATATGTCAGGGAGAATGGCTAAATGGGCAGTAAAGCTTAGTGCCCATGATATAAGATACGAACCAAGAACAGCTATTAAATCTCAAGCACTAGCTGACTTTGTGGCTGATTTCAGTAGTGATCTACAAAAAGAAGCAGAATTGGAGGTCCAGCAGCTGGACGAGACCAAGGATCCTTGGATACTACACACTGACGGATCCTCAAATATCAAAGGCACAGGGCTAGGGATCCTACTAAAATCGCCACAGGGGGACATAATACCCCACTCCATAGCCTGTGAGTTCCAAGCAACTAACAATGAGGCTGTTGAAGCCTTCAAAATGGGACTGCTTAAGGATTCATTATTCTATGATGATCTTGTTATGACACCATGCAGGAATCTAGATGAAGTAAGAACTCGGGCACTCAGGTTCATCCGGCTAGAGGATGACAAGAGGATCCAGGAGAGACAAGTAGGATCCTCAAAACAGGAGAAGCAAGGATCCTCCTTCAAGAACAACAAATTCAAATCCTACCATAGAAATGACAACCAGAATGTGCATGTTGTTGACCAAGAAGAGGATGATGAAGATTATCCTCCAATCTCAGAATATTGTTTTTCCGTTGATAATCATGAACTAATCCTTGCAATGCAGAATCTAGGTGAAAAAGCTAGGTGGCCCAGGAAGAATGATAAACCATCCGGGACTAAAGACAAGTCAAAATGGTGTGCATACCATGAGGATTTCGGGCATCTAACTGAAGAATGCATAGCTTTAAGAAAAGAAATTGGATATCTGTTAAGCAAGGGGCATCTAAAAGAATTGTTGGGAAGAAAAAAGCAAAGGACTCAGGATCCTGAGAGGATCCCTGAAAAGGCTCCAGCCCCTCCGGCGAATGCACAAGTGATCAACTTTATTTCCGGAGGATCAGACATCTGTGGTACATCCTTCTCGGCGGCCAAAAGGCATGCAAAGGAAGCAAAAATGGATAATGGAGAGAGACCTATTCGAACATCAAGTGTCTCGGAAGGAAAGACGATAACGTTTGATGAGAATGATCGCATTAACATCCAGGATCCTCATCATGATAGTTTAGTTATTACTCTCTTTATCTCTAACCATTTTGTCCGCAGGATCCTTATCGACGGAGGAAGCTCAGTGAACATTATCCAGCTTGATGTTCTGAAGAAAATGGGTGTCCCAGAATCAGACATCACACCAAGATCCTCCGTGCTTGTAGGATTCAGTGGAGAAACGAAGAAAACTCTGGGGGACATCAAACTCCCAATCTACGTGGAAGGATTACATAATTATCAAAAATTTTGTGTTATTGACTGTTTATCTTGTTGCAATGTTATCCTTGGCAGGCCCTGGATACACGATATGAAAGCAGTCCCATCCACCTATCATCAATGTGTGAAACTCCCTAGCCCATGGGGGATAATCAAGATCGACAGTGATCAGAAGGAGGCTAAGGATTGTTATACCTCATCCATGAAGCCAACCTCGAAGCCAAGGGAGCAATAGCAATTACAGTATCCTCCGAGGAATGTCTTGGAGGCAAGGGAACAAGATGTGGACGAAATCCTCTTGGATCCTAGTGATCCTGAATCAAAAATCTATATCGGATCAGGGATCCTTGGCAAGATGAAAGAAGACATGATATCCTTCCTCAAAAGAAGAAAGTCTACCTTTGCATGGAAGCACGAAGATATGACAGGTATATCTAAGGATATCATAACTCATAAACTTGGCATTGACAGGTCTATCAAACCAATCCATCAAAAAAGGAGGAAGTTTGCACCAGAAAGGAATGCCATTATCCAAGAAGAAGTAGAGAGACTACTTCGAGCAGGTATGATCAGAGAGGTAAAATATCCAAAACGGTTAGCCAATGTGGTCGTTGTCCAAAAGAAAAACGGAAAGTGGAGGGTATGTGTCGATTTCACTGATCTGAATAAGGCATGTCCCAAGGATCCTTTCCCATTACCCCACATTGACTCCATGGTGGATGCAACAGTAGGGCATGAACTGTTGACCTTTATGGATGCATCATCTGGATTCCAACAAATTCAGATGGAACCATCTGACCAAGAGGATACAGCCTTTATGACCCCAACCGGTTTGTATTGTTATATTGCCATGCCTTTTGGATTAAGAAATGCAGGTGCAACATATCAAAGGCTGGTGAATATGATGTTCAAAGATCAAATTGGACAAACTATGGAAGTATACATAGATGATATGGTAGTCAAATCAAAGAAAGTTGAGGATCACCTAAGGGATTTGGAAGAAGCATTTGATATCCTTGATAACTATAACATGAAGCTTAATCCTTCAAAATGCCACTTTGGTGTTAAGGCAGGTAAATTCCTAGGATATATGGTAACTCAGAGGGGCATTGAAGCAAGTCCGGAGCAAATTAAAGCACTAGTGAACATCAAGTCCCCTGCCAATGCTAAGGATGTGCAAAGGCTAACAGGCAGGATAGCAGCTCTGAACAGGTTCATATCAAAATCCTCAGAAAAATGTAAAGAATTTTACGATATCCTAAGGAAGAACAAGAAGTTTGAATGGACTGAGAAACATGAGAATGCTTTACAAGCCCTTAAAGAATATATGTCCTCAGCACCAGCATTAACAAAACCCGAAAAAGGAGATGTGTTATCCTTATATCTGGCGGTATCCTCAACCGCTGTAAGTGCTGTCCTTGTTAAGGATCATGAAGGTACACAATATCCTATCTACTATGTAAGTAAGAGTTTACTTGATGCTGAATCCAGGTACTCACACCTCGAAAAACTTATTCTTGCATTAATCATGGCATCAACTAAGTTAAGGCATTATTTTGAAACCCATACTATTATTGTTAGAACTAACTTTCCAATTAAGAATGTCCTCAGGAAACCAGAGATGTCAGGAAGAATGACTAAGTGGGCAGTAAAGCTTAGTGCCCATGATATAAGATATGAGCCAAGAACAGCCATCAAATCCCAAGCACTAGCTGACTTTGTGGCTGATTTCAGTAGTGATCTACAAAAGGAAGCAGAATTGGAAGTCCAGCAGCTGGATGAGACCAAGGATCCTTGGATACTACACACTGATGGATCCTCAAATGTCAAGGGCACAGGGCTCGGGATACTACTAAAATCGCCACAGGGGGACATAATACCCCACTCCATAGCCTGTGAGTTCCAAGCAACTAACAATGAGGCTGAATATGAAGCCTTAATTGCTAGCTTGCAAATTGCTAAGGATATGGGGGTGAAATATCTTAAAGTATATGTGGACTCATTATTGATCACCAATCACTTTAATGGATCCTATGCTGTTAAAGGAGAAAAACTAACCAAATATTTAGAGATAGTCAAGGAATTGGCACTCTCTTTTGTCTCTTTCAGCTTAACACAGGTACCAAGGGAGGATAACACGGAAGCTGATGCATTGGCCAACCTAGGATCATCCTTAAAGATTCCAGAAGATATAAGTATCCCTATCATCCATATCCTAGCTCCTGCTATTGAAAATCAGGTGGCCATGGAAATAGAAGAGGATACTGCAGTGATCCCTAGTGAAGAAGCTCAATCTTATTCAGGATCATGGATCTCACCAATCATGAGATACTTGCAATACGGGGAGATTCCGATGGGAGAAAACCCTAGAGCTTTCAGGATCAAGGTATCTGAATTCACAATTTTGAAAAATGTATTATATAAGCGATCTCTTGCAGGACCATATTTAAGATGTATCGAGGATCCTGAAATTGAAGAAGTGTTGAGAGACTTCCATGAAGGAGATTGTGGAAACCACACTGGGGGCAGAGCATTATTCTCAAGGATCCTTAGAACAGGATACTACTGGCCAACTATGAAAAGGGATGCTGTAGAATATGCTAAAAAGTGTGATCCTTGTCAAAGACACAGCAATATCCTCCATCAGCCAGCCGAATTGCTACATCCTATACCATCCTCTTGGCCATTCATGAGATGGGGGATGGATATAGTTGGCAAGCTCCCTAAAGCACCTGGTGGAAAAGTATTTATGCTTGCCATGACTGACTACTTCTCTAAGTAGATAGAAGCTGAAGCTTTTGCTCAAGTCAGAGAAAAGGAAGTTATATCCTTTATTAAAAGAAACATTATAACTAGATTTGGCATTCCCTCTGAAATTGTATGTGATAATGGTTCCCAATTCATTGGAAGCAGAACCACTAACTTTTGTGACAGTTGGGGAATTAAGATGATAACATCAACACCGGTTCATCCACAAGCCAATGGTCAAGCAGAATCATCCAACAAGATCATCATCAATAATCTGAAGAAGAAGCTAGGATCCAAGAAGGGGAAATGGGCAGAGGAGTTACCTTATGCGCTATGGGCTGATAGGACAACTCCCAAGAATGCCACTGGTCAAACACCTTTCTCTTTAGTATTTGGGGCAGAAGCAGTGATCCCAACAGAGATGGTGATCCCAACTGCTAGAACAAGTGCTCGTGATCCTGAAGAGAATGCTACAATCCTGGCTCAGGATTTGGATACTATTGAGGAAATCAGGGATCTGGCTAGGATAAGGATGGCAAGCTACCAACAAAGAATGGCTGGTGCTTACAACAAAAATGTTAGGATAAGGAAGTTCCAAGTCGGAGATATGGTGTTGAGAAAAGCATTCCAAAACACTATCAATCTTGCTGACGGGAAGTTAGCACCAAAGTGGGAAGGCCCTTACTTGATTGAAGCTGAAGCAGGAAAGGGGGCATACAGATTGCTAACCATGGAAGGAAATTTGTTACCAAGAGCCTGGAATGCTGTTCACTTAAAGAGATACTTTATGTGAACATGATCCTTCAAGCATGTGATCCTTACATTGAAGTATCCTCGAAGGATCCCGGTGATGTCAGTAATCCTTACTCTGGTAATATCCTTATCTTAAAACTATTACATCTCCTTACTTTTTACCAAAGGATAAGGATCCTGTATCCTTCATCCTCTTCTCACGAACCATTTGAGTTATGATAGTTTAGGTATCTACAGCATATCGCCAAAGATCTTCAAAAGCAACGCAGATCCTTGGGTTCAACCCCAGTTATCCTTGGGATTATCCCCAGTTTCCGCCAGCAGCGCACGATGATCCTGATGTAGTTCACGTCTTTGGGACCAGTACCCACTTCCGGGGCTGACAACCTCATCGTACTGGCTATACCCAGGATCCTACGTATAATGGTAGACGTACCATACATCCGTTCCTAAGGTTTCTAACGTTTTCACGTTAGCTAAGGTTTTGACATTTTCATGTCACTAAGTTTGGATAGTCGCCAGTAAGGGCCATACTCCAGTTTACATACGATCCTTTGGGCTTGTCCCCAGTTATCCTTTGGGCTTGTCCCCAGTTATCCTTTGGGCTTGTCCCCAGTTATCCTTTGGGCTTGTCCCCAGTTATCCTTTGGGCTTGTCCCCAGTGATCCTTTGGGATCATCCCCAGTTATCCTTTGGGCATGTCCCCAGTTATTAATTTATCTTTTACATTGGCTTAGTCCCAAGTTATGTTCCGTTTTTCAGGTTCTCGAAGTTAAACAAATAAGGATCCTTAATCCTTATTATCCGTTGAAATTTCACTTTTGGTTATCTTGATTAAAGGTTAGGATCCTAACTTGGATCCTCAGGTATGATCCTTGACTATTCTGATTATACTGAACAATCCTTACACTTTAACAACTAAACCTATGATCCTTGAAATTGATTACTTCAAAAATCTTCAGTGTCAGGATATTTGATCTGGGATCATATCCTAAATTTACTAAACATGGTTTACTAAACTCTTGTTACTCTGACAAATATATTTCTAAAAACAACCGGAAAATAAGAGGATAAATAAAGGATAACAACACGAGATAAGCCAGAAAGATTAAAGTTATATTATTAACAAAAGGATCTTAAACCCTTTCAAGAAAGTTGTCAAAATTGCCAACCCACATTTCTACCAGCAAAACGTGGCCCGTCCACATGGGTTGGCAAAGGGTGTCCATTGTCTATGCGGTCTTAGCAGGTGCAGGAAATTAAAGGCGGCAGGATCACAAAGGCTTCATCCCCCAAACAGAGGATCCCTCCACCATTTGCGATCCTACCTATTGTCCAAAGGATCCAGGATCCTTAACCCTAAAAACTATTGTTTAAGTACAGACCATCATTGTTTCAAAACATCACAACCACAAACAAACCACTACCAAACTTAAAAAATTGGGCTCCGGCCTAGTCTCGAAATATCCATCATTGCCCAATCCTGCAGCTCAACCCTTCGCTGCTCCATCACCACCCTCCAGCATAGGGATATCCTCAGCATCATCATCATCCTCCAACTCTGCCAGCCTTGCCTTCCAGCCTTCCACATCCCATGTGCCTTTGTCAAAGGAAGGATCCTGAGCCTCCGCAGCCATCTGCAGCTGGATCTTGTACATAGTTATCGCAGCAGAGACCTTAGCATCCTGGGTGATATCATGCTTCTCGTAGTCAAACTTGATCAGTGCTTTGACAGCTTCATCCTTGGTAGCCCGGAGCTCCTTCTCAAGATCAGCTATCTTGAGATCCTTCAGCACACCCATCTGTTGAAGGTCGGCAATTTGGCGATCTTGATCTTCAACGTGGTTAACATAAGTCTCTATTTCGGTAAATTTCTGCAAGAAAAACAAGATATGACGTCAGACACAAGTGATCCTCAAAACCGTCAGGATAACCAACAGGGGCAGTGATCCTAACCTCGTTGAAATAATCAAGAAACTGCTGGCGGATCAGGGGAAATCCTTGAAGATCCTCAGAAGCCTTTCTCTTCTTTCCCTTACCCCTAATAGGAGCTTTAGGGGCTGAAGCAGAGGGACTAGCAGCAGGGGTCTTCTTCCTTGAAGGCTTGACATTGGCGAGTTCATCAATACCAAACTTGGAGGCAGACTTGACAGATTTCCCAGTGCCTACATAATCAAAACAAGATAAGTACTTTAACTAATTTAACAGTCTTGCATAGAACTTACTTTTTGGTAAGGATACTTACTTGACATTGTGGCAGATGCGGAGGATACTTCTTGTGAAACTTGGATGATGACTTGAAAACTTCTGGTCTCAGGATCAAGCTTTTTGAAAGCTAGAACCCTCTCTCTTGCAGCAGGGGTTAACTTGAGATGAGCAATGGAGATAGCTGCACAATAAACAAAAAACAAAGAAAGACATTAGTGATCCTCATCATAAGAGACAAGTCTGATGGTGATCCTTCCGGGATCCTCTATCCTACCATGAGTAGCCCACTCCTTGGGCAGATCCTTCCCATTAGGAATGGTATCCCTCCTAACAAAGAAAAATCGTCGCTTCCAATTTGTATCATTCTTGGTGACCTTAAGAACAGGGTGATCCTCCCCAGCTTTCCGTTTCAACAAGTACCGACAGGAACCAAATGTGGTAAGATCATATAGCTCAGCCAGCTCCGACATCCCTAAGTCAATCCCCTCCTGCTCGATGATCCTCTCAAGGGTACACAGAACCCTCCAGATCATCGGCATGGCTTGGATATAAGACATGCCGGTCAGGGAAAAGAAGGATTGGGTGAAGGCTGGAAAAGGATACGAATATCCTATGGTAAACGGAGTTGCAGGAAAGGCCACCCAGGTGTCGGAAACAAAATCACTTAGAGCGGTGGAAGTGAATGACTTGAAGATAGCATCCGCCGAAAAACAGTGACGGATCCTATCAACATGAGCATCAGTGAAGCAGCACCTCTCCGTAGGAGAGTCTTTGACGATCCCTTGGCTTTTCAGGGGACTGCTCTTCTTGCGATCCTTGTGAGGGGAATTTCGGAGCAACATACTCTTGGCAGAATAAAAACAGGAAGTAGAAAAACAGAGCAAGAGAAGGAAGAAAGAGAAGAGAATACCTGATCGATCTTCGGTAGAGGTTATAAAGGGAGAATATCTTGAATTTAAATGCAGATTGATCCTAACCCTATCTCCTATTTATAATCATGATTTGCAGGGATGTCACCTCAGTGACGTAAGGATTGCAACGGCTAGTTCGAGATTAACGGCTAGTTATCCGAGTTGTTCGTTGCAGATAAGATCAAAGCAAAATATAACTCATTTATTTACAAAATCACTCCTTATATTTTGGGGGCAATTGTTAGGGCTGGATTTTTACAATACATGATCCTCACGTGTGATCCTAACCAGTGATCCTTGTTTCTTTGGCAGATAGTGATCCTCAGCAGAGTTCCAGGATCAGGATCACGGACCATCATAGGATCCTCATGCTAACAGTTGCTTTCGTTGAACTTAATGTCATTTTGCAGGAATGTCTAGCAGGATCCGCTCTTAGCATCACGATCAAAGGACGCGTATTTACAATTATAGCATGTGCTTAATCGAAGATGAACGTTGCAAAGGATATGGAAACTTGGCATGATTTAAGGGCGACAATTTAGGCTAGATTTACTTTTATTTCTAAAGGGGTAATGAGCTGATTATTAGTCTTTTTACCTAAAATAGATCACCTACACTTGTATATATAACACTCTTCCCCATTCGGAAGAGGACACAACACAATTCTCACACGCTTAGACACTCGAAACTATAGTGATCCTTGTACTCAGCTCATTATCATCTGAAGTTGTAACCATTTTTCTTATATTGAAGTTTGGTGATCGGTAGTTGCCATCACCCGAGGTTTTTTATGCCGGAGATCATACATTGATCAAGGGCTTTTTCCTCGTATAAATCATTGTGTCTTTGCATATTTCATACTGAAGTGATCCTTTACTTTTTCAATAAACCAAGCATCATACCCCGTTTACATAAAGTTTGGTTGCATTATCCTTGTGTGATTTTTGACCAAAACAATACCTGCTCGTAGCAATCTCTCTACCTCTTCCTGGATAATGGTATTTCTTTCTGGTGCAAACTTCCTCCTTTTTTGATGGATTGGTTTGAATGACCTGTCAATGCCAAGTTTATGAGTGATAATATCCTTAGATATACCTGTCATATCCTCATGTTTCCATGCAAAGGTAGATTTTCTTCTTTTGAGGAAGGATACAAGGTCTTCTTTCATCTTGCCAAGGATCCCTGATCCGACATAGATTTTGGATTCAGGATCATCAGGATCCATCAGGATTTCGTCCACATCCTGCTCCCTTGCCTCCAAGACACTCCTTGGAGGATACTTTAATTGCTATTGCTCCCTTGGTTTCGAGGCTGGTTTCATTGATGATGTGTAACAATCCTTAGCCTCCTGCTGATCACTATCGATCTTGACTATTCCCCAAGGGCTAGGGAGCTTCACACATTGATGGTAGGTGTATGGGACTGCCTTCATATCGTGTATCCAGGGCCTGCCAAGGATAACGTTACAACAAGACAGACAGTCAATAACACAAAATTTTTGATAGTTATGTAATCCTTCCACATAAATTGGGAGTTTGATGTCCCCCAGGGTTCTCTTAGTTTCTCCACTAAATCCTACAAGCACGGAGGATCTTGGTGTGATATCTGATTCTGGGATACCCATTTTCCTCAGAACATCAAGCTGGATAATGTTTACTGAGCTTCCTCCGTCAATAAGGATCCTGCGGACAAAATGGTTATAAATAAAGAGAGTAATAACTAAACTATCATGATGAGGATCCTGGATATCAACGCGATCATTTTCATCAAAGGTTATCACTTTTCCTTCCGAGACACTTGATGTTCGAATAGGTCTTTCTCCGTTATCCATTTTAGCTTCCTTTGCATGCCTTTTAGCTGCTGAAAAGGATGTACCACAGATGTCTGACCCACCAGAAATAAAGTTTATCACTTGTGCATCTGCAGGAGGAGCTGGAGCTTTTTCAGGGATCCTTTCAGGATCCTGAGTCCTTGGCTTTTTTCTTCCCAACAACTCTTTTAAATGTCCCTTGCTCAGCATATATCCAATTTCCTTTCTCAATGCGATGCATTCCTCTGTTAAATGCCCAAAATCCTCATGGTATGCACACCACTTTGATTTGTCTTTAGTTGCAGCTGGTTTGTCCTTTTTTTTGGGCCATCTGGCTTTTTCTCCGAGATTCTGCATTGCAAGGATTAGTTCATGGTTATCAACGGAAAAACAATATTCAGAAATCAGAGGATAATCCTCATCATCCTCTTCTTGGTCAACAGCATGCACGTTCTGGTTGTCAGTTCTGTTGTAGGATTTGAATTTGTTGTTCTTAAAAGAGGATCCTTGCTTTTCTTGTTTTGAGGATCCTATTTGTCTCTCCTGGATCCTCTTGTCATCCTCTAGCCGGATGAACCTGAGTGCCCGAGTCCTTACTTCGTCTAGGTTCCTGCATGGTGTCATAACAAGATCATCATAGAACAATGAATCCCTAAGCAACCCCATTTTGAAGGCCTCGACAGCTGTGGCTACATCCAAGTTGGGAATGTACAAGGATTCTTTACTAAATTTGGTTATATAATCCCTTAATGATTCATTATGACCCTGAGTTATTCTATATAAATCACTAGTCAATCGTTCAAATTTTCTGCTACAAGAAAATTGATTATTGAATAAGTTAACTAAATTAGCAAACGAAGTAATAGAGTAAGGGGGAAGACTTAGCAGCCATTTAAGAGCTGATCCAGTAAGAGTGGATCCAAATCCCTTGCATAGGCATGCTTCCTTTAACCTTTCTGGAATCGGATTGATCTCCATCCTCTCCCTGTATTGTGCTATGTGTTCCTCAGGATCCGTTGTACCATCATAGAGCTTCATAGTTGGAATATGGAATCTTTTGGGTATCTCAGCATCACAAATTGGTGGTGCAAAACGAGATACCTTATGGCTTCCATCTGCAATCTCCGGGATAGGTTTGATCACCCCTGGAACACTTGATATCAAATCCTTCTGTTTCTGCAGTTCTCTAGCCATAGCATGGTTGATACCTGCATCCTGCATGAATCCATGGTTAGTGGTAAGAGAATAATTAAAAGTGTTACCTCCCATTGGGTTCAAGCTAGGAATACTGGATATGAATCCATATTGCTGGGACTCTGGGATGATGGAGGGACCAGTGGAAGCAATGGTCTGCATTGGAATAAAATCTCCTTGATGGACATCTGAACTTCCTGTTTGCAAATTCTTCAAGGATCCTGGCATCTGGAGGGATCCCTGAACCTGGGATGATCTTGGAACGAAGGAGGATCCTTGAACCTGGGATGATCCTGGAACAAAGGAGGATCCTTGAACCTGGGATGATCCTGGAACAAAGGAGGATCCTTGAACCTGGGATGATCCTGAAACAAAGGAGGATCCTAGAACCTGCTGTGCTCCTGAGTAGGCTCCTGAATTCATGAAGGATCCCATATGCTGAGTATAGGATCCTGCTGGCTGGAAATATGAACCTGATGCCTGAGTCACTATTGCTAAGCGAAGTGTACTCCTCTTGATCCACCCACATGTTGAATGTCTGGGACCTCTGATGGCTGAGAAGTAATCATTGGAGTATCAAAATTCAAAGATTTGGGCATCAGTGGAGAATGATCCTCTGCCGTTTTCTTCTGTCTTTTGAGATCTTTGATTTCCTCAAGGATCCTGTCATTAGTTTCATCCTGCCGCTGAATACGATCCTTCATCTGCAAAATCAAAGTAAATATATCACTAGTACTGGGAGCAGAAGAAGTTAGAGCAGAAGAAGATGGAGTTTTAGAGAAAATGGGAGTAGGTCTCTTCTCAACATTTTTCTGAGATCCAGCAGGTGGTGGAGGCAAAGGTGGAATGCCCTGGGATGAACTGACTGCAGACATCGCTGTAGAGGTATTCTTCAACGATGAAGCCATGTATGCAATGATCCGGAATGATCAGCAACGAGAAACTTTCTTATGAATGAAGCACCAATTGCCCCATGGTGGGCGCCAAACTGTTTTGGTCAAGAATCACACAAGGATAATGCAACCAAACTCTTTGTAAACGGGGAAGGATGCTTGGTGTGATGAACAAAGATAAGGATCACTTAAATGAAAACTGCACAAGTGACACAAAGATTTATACGAGGAAAAAGCCCTTGATCAAAGAATGATCTCCGGCATAAAAAACCTCAGGTGATGGAAACTACCGATCACCAAACTTCAATATAAAAAACAATGTTTACAACTTTGGATGGTAACGAGCTAGGTACAAGGATCACTATGGTGTAGTATGCTAGAGTGTGTAAGAAATGTGTTGTGTCTTCTGAATGCTTGAGAATGCCCTTTATATAAGTGCGTGTGATTGAATTTAGGTAAGTCACCTAACTACTAGCTCGTTACCCCTTTAGAAACAGAAGTAAATTTAGCTTAACTAAATGCCCGTAATTTATGCTAAGTTTCCATATTCTCCACAACGTCTATTTCTGGTTATGCATGTGTGAAATTAGCGTGAAAGATTCCTTAATAACGTTGCCAAGACCAGGTCCAACTCGTAATTCCTGCAAAACAACATTAAATATAAAGAGAACAATCGTTAGTATGAGGATCCTTAGGATGATCAATGATCCTGATCCTGATCCTGAAACTCTTCTGAGGATCACTATCTGCCAAAGAAACAAGGATCACTTGTTAGGATATCATGTAAGTGTTAGGGCTGGATTTTTATAATACATGATCCTTACATGTGATCCTAACCAGTGATCCTTGTTTCTTTGGCAGATAGTGATCCTCAGCAGAGTTCCAGGATCAGGATCACGGAACATCATAGGATCCTCATGATAACAGTTGCTTTCATTGAACTTAATGTCATTTTGCAGGAATGTCTAGCAGGATCCGCTCTTAGCATCACAATCAAGGGACGCGTCTTTACAACTTTGGCATATGCTTAATCAGAGATGAACGTTGTGAAGGATATGGAAACTTGGCATGATTTAAGGGCGATAATTTAGGCTAGATTTACTTTTATTTCTAAAGGGGTAATGAGCTGACTATTAGTTTGTTTACCTAAAATAGGCCACTCACACTTGTATATATAACACTCTTCCCCATTCGGAAGACACACAACACAATTCTCACACGCTTAGACACTCGAAACTATAGTGATCCTTGTACTCAGCTCATTATCATCCGAAGTTGTAACCATTTTTCTTATATTAAAGATCGGTAGTTGCCATCACCCGAGGTTTTTTATGCCGGAGATCATACATTGATCAAGGGCTTTTTCCTCGTATAAATCCTTGTGTCACTTGCATATTTCTTACTAAAGTGATCCTTTACTTTTTAAACAAACCAAGCATCATTCCCCGTTTACTTAGAGTTTGGTTGCATTATCCTTGTGAGATTTTTGACCAAAACAGTTTGGCGCCCACCGTGGGGCAATTGGTGCTTCATTCATAAGAAAACTTTCTGTTCGAAATCATTTCAAAGAGTTACATGGCTTCATCATTGAAGAATGCATCCACAGCGATGTCGGCAGTCAATTCATCTACTGACATTCCACCTTTGCCTCCACCACCAGCTGGATCTCAGAAAAATGCTGAGAAGAGACCAACTTCTATCTCCTCTAAACCATCATCTTTTGCTCTAACTTCTTCTGTTCCCAGTACTAGTGATATATTTACTTTGATTTTGCAGATGAGGGATCGTATGCAGCAGCAGGATGAAACTAATGACAGGATCCTCAGAGAAATCGGAGATCTCAAAAGGCAAAAGAAAACGGCAGAGGATCATTCCCCATTAATGCCCAAATCTTTGAATTTTGATACTCCAATGATTACTTCTCAGCCAACAGAGGTCCCAGACATACAATATATGGGTGGATCAAGAGGAGTGCATTTCAACCCAGCAACAATGACTCAGGCATCAGGATCATATTTCCAACCGGCGGGATCCTACGCCCAGCATTTGGGATCCTTCATGAGCTTAGGATCCTCCTTTGTCCCAGGATCATCCCAGGTTCAAGGATCCTCCTTCGTTCCGGGATCATCCCAGGTTCAAGGATCTCCTTCGTTCCGGGATCATCCCAGGTTCAAGGATCCTCCTTCGTTCCAGGATCATCCCAGGTTCAAGGATCCTCCTTCGTTTCGGGTTCGTCTCAGATACCGGGATCCTTCCAGATGCCAGGATCCCTAAAGAGTTTGCAAACAGGAAGCCTAGATGTCCATCAAGGAGATTTTATTCCAATGCAGACCATTGCTTCCACTGGTCCATCCATTATCCCAGAATCCCAGCAATATGGATTCACACCCAATGTTCCTAACTTGAACCCGATGGGAGGTAACACCTTAAATAATTATCTTACCACTAACCATGGATTCATGCAGGATACAGGTATCAATCATGCTATGGCCAGGGAGTTACAGAAGCTGAAGGATATGATCTCAAGTGTTCCAGGGGTAGTCAAGCCTATCCCGGAGATTGCAGATGGAAGCCATAAGGTATCTCGTTTTGCACCACCAATTTGTGATGCAGAGGTACCCAAAAGGTTCCATATCCCTACTATGAAGTTGTATGATGGTACAACGGATCCTGAGGAGCACATAGCACAATACAGGGAGAGGATGGAGATCAATCCAATCCCAGAAAAGTTAAAGGAAGCATGCCTATGTAAAGGATTTGGATCCACCCTTACTGGATCAGCTCTTAAATGGCTGCTAAGTCTTCCCCCTTACTCTATCACTTCATTTGCTAATTTAGTTAATTTGTTCAATAATCAATTCTATTGTAGTAGAAAATTTGAAAGATTAACTAGTGATTTATATAGGATAACTCAAAGTCATAATGAATCATTAAGGGATTATATAACTAAATTCAGTAAAGAATCCTTGGACATTCCCAACTTGGATATGGCCACGGCTGTTGAGGCCTTCAAAATGGGACTGCTTAAGGATTCATTGTTCTATGATGATCTTGTTATGACATCGTGCAGGAACCTAGATGAAGTAAGAACTCGGGCACTCAGGTTCATCCGGCTAGAGGATGACAAGAGGATCCATGAGAGGCAAGTAGGATCCTCAAAACAGGAGAAGCAAGGATCCTCTTTCAAGAACAATAAGTTCAAATCCTACCATAGAAATGACAACCAGAACGTGCATGCTGTTGACCAGGAAGAGGATGATGAGGATTATCCTCCGATTTCTGAATATTGTTTTTCAGTTGATAATCACGAACTAATCCTTGCAATGCAGAATCTAGGAGAAAAAGCCAGATGGCCCAGAAAGAATGACAAACCATCCGGGACTAAAGACAAGTCAAAGTGGTGTGCATACCACGAGGATTTCGGGCATCTAACTGAAGAATGCATAGCGTTAAGAAAAGAAATTGGATATCTGCTAAGCAAGGGACATTTGAAAGAATTGTTGGGAAGAAAAAAGCAAAGGACTCAGGATCCTGAAAGGATCCCTGAAAAGGCTCCAGCCCCTCCGGCGAATGCACAAGTGATCAACTTTATTTCCGGAGGATCAGATATTTGTGGTACATCCTTCTCGGCAGCCAAAAGGCATGCAAAGGAAGCAAAAATGGATAATGGAGAAGCTTAATCCTTCAAAATGTCACTTTGGTGTTAAAGCAGGTAAATTCTTAGGATATATGGTAACCCAGAGGGGCATCGAAGCAAGCCCGGAGCAAATTAAAGCATTAGTGAATATCAAGTCCCCTGCCAATGCTAAGGATGTGCAAAGGCTAACAGGCAGGATAGCAGCTCTAAACAGGTTCATATCAAAATCCTCAGAAAGATGTAAAGAATTTTACGATATCTTAAGGAAAAACAAGAAGTTTGAATGGACTGAAAAACACGAGAATGCTTTACAAGCCCTTAAAGAATATATGTCCTCAGCACCAGCATTAATGAAACCCGGAAAAGGAGATGTGTTATCCTTATACCTGGCGGTATCCTCAACCGCTGTAAGTGCTGTCCTTGTTAAGGATCACGAAGGTACACAACATCCTATTTACTATGTAAGTAAGAGTTTACTTGATGCAGAATCCAGGTACTCACACCTTGAGAAACTTATTCTCGCATTAATTATGGCATCAACTAAGTTAAGACATTATTTTGAAACCCACACTATTGTTGTTAGAACTAATTTTCCAATCAAGAATGTCCTCAGGAAACCAGAAATGTCCGGAAGAATGGCTAAGTGGGCAGTAAAGCTTAGTGCCCATGATATAAGATATGAGCCCAGAACAGCCATTAAATCCCAAGCACTAGCTGACTTTGTGGCTGATTTCAGTAGTGATCTACAAAAGGAAGCAGAATTGGAAGTCCAGCAGCTGGATGAGACCAAGGATCCTTGGATACGACACACTGATGGATCCTCAAATGTCAAGGGCACAGGGCTCGGGATACTACTAAAATCGCCACAGGGGGACATAATACCCCACTCCATAGCCTGTGAGTTCCAAGCAACTAACAATGAGGCTGAATATGAAGCCTTAATTGTTGGCTTGCAAATTGCTAAGGATATGGGGGGTGAAATATCTTAAAGTATATGTAGACTCATTATTGATCACCAATCACTTTAATGGATCCTATGCTGTTAAAGGTGAAAAACTAACCAAATATTTAGAGATAGTCAAAGAATTGGCACTCTCTTTTGTCTCTTTCAGCTTAACACAGGTACCAAGGGAGGAAAACACAGAAGCTGATGCATTGGCCAACCTAGGATCATCCTTGAAGATTCCAGAAGATATAAGTATCCCCATCATCCATATCCTGACTCCTGCTATTGAAAATCAGGTGGCCATGGAAATAGAAGAGGATACTGTAGTGATCCCTAGTGAAGAAGCTCAAGCTTATTCAGGATCATGGATCTCACCAATCATGAGATACTTGCAACACGGGGAGATTCCTATGGGAGAAAATCCTAAAGCTTTCAGGATTAAGGTATCTCAATTCACAATCTTAAATAATATGCTATATAAACGATCTCTTGCAGGACCATATTTAAGATGTATCGAGGATCCTGAAATTCAAGAAGTGTTGAGAGACTTCCATGAAGGAGATTGTGGAAATCATACTGGGGGCAGGGCATTGTTCTCAAGGATCCTTAGAACAGGATACTACTGGCCGACTATGAAAAGGGATGCTGTAGAATATGCTAAGAAATGTGATCCTTGTCAAAGACACAGCAATATCCTTCATCAGCCAGCTGAATTTTTGCATCCAATACCATCCTCTTGGCCATTCATGAGATGGGGGATGGATATAGTTGGCAAGCTCCCTAAAGCACCTGGTGGAAAAGTATTTATGCTCGCCATGACCGACTACTTCTCTAAGTGGATAGAAGCTGAAGCTTTTGCCCAAGTCAGAGAAAAGGAAGTTATATCCTTTATTAAGAGAAACATTATAACCAGATTTGGCATTCCCTCTGAAATTATATGTGATAATGGTTCCCAATTCATTGGGAGCAGAACCACTAACTTTTGTGACAGTTGGGGAATTAAGATGATAACATCAACACCAGTCCATCCACAAGCCAATGGTCAAGCAGAATCATCCAACAAGATCATCATCAACAATCTGAAGAAGAAGCTAGGATCCAAGAAGGGGAAATGGGCAGAGGAATTGCCTTATGTGCTATGGGCTGATAGAACAACTCCCAAGAATGCCACTGGTTAAACACCCTTCTCTTTAGTATTTGGGGCAGAAGCAGTGATCCCAACAGAAATGGTGGTTCCAACTGCTAGAACAAGTACTCGTGATCCTGAAGAGAATGCTGCAATCTTAGCTCAAGACTTGGATACTATTGAGGAAATCAGGGATTTGGCTAGGATAAGGATGGCAAGCTACCAACAAAGAATGGCTGGTGCTTACAATAAAAATGTCAGGATAAGGAAGTTCCAAGTCGGGGATATGGTGTTGAGAAAAGCATTCCAAAAGACTATCAATCCTGCTGACGGGAAGTTAGCACCAAAGTGGGAAGGCCCTTACTTGATCGAAGCCGAAGCAGGAAAGGGGGCATACAGATTGCTAACCATGGAAGGAAATTTGTTACCAAGAGCCTGGAATGCTGTTCACTTAAAAAAATATTTCATGTGAACAGGATCCTCCAAGCATATGATCCTTACATTGGAAGCATCCTCGAAGGATCCCGGCGATATCAGTGATCCTTACTCTGGTATCTTCAGCATATCGTTAAAGATCTTCAAAGGCACCACAGATCCTTGGGTTCAACCCCAGTTATCCTTGGGCTTGTCCCCAGTTTTCGCCAGTAGCGCACGATGATCCTGGTATAGTTCACGTCTTTGGGACCAGTACCCACTTTCGAGGCTGACAACCTCATCGTACTGGCTATACCTAGGATCCTACGTATAATGGTAGACGTACCATACATCCGTTCCTAAGGTTTCTAACGTTTTCACATTAGCTAAGGTTTTGACATTTTCATGTCACCAAGCTTGGATAGTCGCCAGTAAGGGCCATACTCCAGTTTACATACGATCCTTGGGCTTGTCCCCAGTTATCCTTCGGGCTTGTCCCCAGTTATCCTTTGGGCTTGTCCCCAGTGATCCTTTGGGATCATCCCCAGTTATCCTTTGGGCTTGTCCCCAGTTACTAACTTATCTTTTATGTTGGCTTAGTCCCAAGTTATGTCCTACTTTTCAGGTTTACGAAGACTAAACTTTTAAGGATCCTTAATCCTTGTTATCCTATTTCACTTCCGATTACCTCGATCAAAGGATAGGATCCTAACTTGGATTCCCAGGTATGATCCTTGACTATACTCATTATTCTGAACAACCCTTACACTTTGACAACTAAGCCTATGATCCTTGAAATAGACTGCCTTGAAAATTTTCGATCACAGGATATTTGATCTAGGATAATATCCTAAATTTCTTAAACATGATTTGCTCAACTTTTGTTACTCTAACAAATATGTTTCTAAAACAATTGGAAAATAAGAGGATAAATAAAGGATAACAAAACAAGATAAGCCAGAAAGATTAGAGTTATTTTATTAACAAAACCCTTTCAAAAAAGTTGTCAAAATTGCCAACCCACGTTTCTACCAGCAAAACGTGGCCCGTCCACATGGGTTGGCAAAGGGTGTCCATTGTCTATGCGGTCATAGCAGGTGCAGGTAATTAAAAGCGGCAGGATCACAAAGGCTTCATCCCCCAAACAGAGGATCCCTCCACCATTCGCGATCCTACCTATTGTCCAAAGGATCCAGGATCCTTAACCCTAAAAACTATTGTTTAAGTTACAGACCATAAATTGTTTCAAACATCACAACCACAAAAACCACTACCAAACCTAAAAAAAGAATTTGGGCTCCGGCCTAGTCTCGAAATATCCATCATCGCCCAATCCTGCAGCTCAAACCTTCGCTGCACCATCACCACCAGCTCCACTTGCTTCCCCCTGATCCTTGCCAGCATCACCACCTTCAAGCATAGGGATCTCCTCGGCCTCATCATCATCCTCCAACTCTGCCAGCCTTGCCTTCCAGCCTTCCATGTCCCATGTGCCTTTGTCGAAGGAAGGATCCTGAGCCTCCGCAGCCATCTGCAGCTGGATCTTATACATGGTTATCGCAGCAGAGACCTTGGCATCCTGGGTAATGTCATGCTTCTCATAATCAAAATTGATCAGCATCCTGGCAGCTTTATCCTTGGTGGCCCGGAGCTCCTTCTCAAGATCAGCAATCTTGAGATCCTTCAGCACACCCATCTGTTGGAGGTCGGCAATTTGGCGGTCTTGATCCTCAACGTGGCCAATATATGTTTCTATTTCAGCGAGTTTCTGCAGAAAGGGAAAAGGGTAAGTTCAGGATCAGGTGATCCTCAAACAAGCAGGATATACAAGCAGGATATACAAGCAGGATATACAAGCAGGAGCAGTGATCCTTACTTCGTTCACGTAATCAAGAAACTGCTGGCGGAGCAGGGGAAATCCTTGAAGATCCTCAGAGGCCTTCCTCTTCTTTCCTTTACCCCTAATAGGTGCTTTAGGGGCTGAAGCAGATGGACTGGCAGCAAGGGTCTTCTTCCTCGCAGATTTGACATTAGCGAGATCGTCAATGCCAAACTTGGAGGCAGATTTAGCAGATTTTCCAGCACCTACACAATCAAAATAAGATAAGTACTTTAACTAATTTAAAAATCCTACATAAAACTACTTTTTAATGAGGATACTTACTTGACATTGTGGCAGATGCGGAGGATACTTCCTGTGAATCTTGAATGGCAACTTGAAAACTTCTGGTCTCAGGATCAAGCTTTTTGAAGGCTAGAACTCTCTCTCTTGCAGCAGGAGTCAACTTGAGATGAGCAACGGATATAGCTGCACAAAAGACAAAGGAGACATTAGTGATCCTCATCATAAGGAACAAGTCCGATGGTGATCCTTCCAGGATCCTCTATCCTACCATGAGTAGCCCACTCCTTGGGCAGATCCTTCCCATTAGGGATGGTATCCATCCTAACAAAGAAGAATCGTCGCTTCCAGTTCGTATCATTTTTGGTAACCTTAAGAACAGGGTGATCCTCCCCAGCTTTCCGTTTCAACAAATATCGACAGGATCCAAACGTTGTGAGATCATACATCTCAGCCAGCTCCGCCATCCTAAATCAATCCCTTCTTGCTCAATGATCCTTTCCAGGGTATATAAAACCCTCCAGATCATCGGCATGGCTTGAATATAAGACATGCCGGTCAGGGAAAAGAAAGATTGGGTGAAAGCTGGAAAGGGATACGAATATCCTATGGTGAACGGAGTTGCAGGAAAAGCTACCCATGTGTCAGAAACAAAATCGCTTAAAGCAGTGGGAGTGAAGGACTTGAAGATAGCATCCGCCGGAAAACAGTGACGGATCCTATCAATGTGAGCATCGGTGAAGCAGCACCTCTCGGTGGGAGAGTCTTTAATGATCCCTTGACCTCTCAAAGGGCTATTCTTCTTGTGATCCTTGTGAGGAGAATTCCGGAGCAACATATTCGCGGTGGAATGAAAAGAGAAAGAAAAACAGAGAAAGAGAAGGAAAGAAGAGAGGAAGAATACCTGATCGATCTTTCGGACGAGATTATAAAGGGAGTAGCTCTTGAATTTAAATGCAAATTGATCCTAACTCTATCTCCTATTTATAATGATGATCTGCAGGATTGTCACGTGTATGACGTAAGGGTTGCAACGGCTAGTCCGAGTTTAACGGCTAGTTATCCGAGTCGTTCGTTGCAGATAAGATCAAAGCAAAATATAACTCATTTATTTACAAAATCACTCCTTATATTTTGGGGGCAATTGTTAGGGCTGGATTTTTATAATACATGATCCTTACATGTGATCCTAACCAGTGATCCTTGTTTCTTTGGCAGATAGTGATCCTCAGCAGAGTTCCAGGATCAGGATCACGGAACATCATAGGATCCTCATGATAACAGTTGCTTTCATTGAACTTAATGTCATTTTGCAGGAATGTCGAGCAGGACCCGCTCTTAGCATCACAATCAAGGGACGCGTCTTTACAACTTTGGCATATGCTTAATCAGAGATGAACGTTGTGAAGGATATGGAAACTTGGCATGATTTAAGGGCGATAATTTAGGCTAGATTTACTTTTATTTCTAAAGGGGTAATGAGCTGACTATTAGTTTGTTTACCTAAAATAGGCCACTCACACTTGTATATATAACACTCTTCCCCATTCGGAAGACACACAACACAATTCTCACACGCTTAGACACTCGAAACTATAGTGATCCTTGTACTCAGCTCATTATCATCCGAAGTTGTAACCATTTTTCTTATATTAAAGTTTGGTGATCGGTAGTTGCCATCACCCGAGGTTTTTTATGCCAGAGATCATACATTGATCAAGGGCTTTTTCCTCGTATAAATCCTTGTGTCACTTGCATATTTCTTACTAAAGTGATCCTTTACTTTTTAAACAAACCAAGCATCATTCCCCGTTTACTTAGAGTTTGGTTGCATTATCCTTGTGAGATTTTTGACCAAAACAGTAAGGATCACAGGTCATTAAAATCCTGCCCTAACAATCCCTAGTGAGGATACTCAATCTCATTCAGGATCAGGATCATGGATCTCGCCAATCATGAGATACTTACAACACGGAGAGATTCCTACAGGAGAAAACCCTAGGGCTTTCAAAATTAAGGTATCTCAATTCACAATCTTAAATAATATGTTGTATAAGCGATCTCTTGCAGGACCATATTTAAGATGCATTGAGGATCCTGAAATCCAAGAAGTTTTAAAAGACTTCCATGAAGGAGATTGTGGAAACCACACTGGGGGCAGGGCATTGTTCTCAAGGATCCTGAGGACAGGATACTACTGGCCAACTATGAAAAGAGATGCTGTGGAATATGCTAAAAAGTGTGATCCTTGTCAAAGACACAGCAATATCCTTCATCAGCCGGCTGAATTTTTACATCCTATATCCTCCTCTTGGCCATTTATGAGATGGGGCATGGATATAGTTGGTAAGCTCCCTAAGGCACCTGGTGGAAAAGTGTTCATGCTAGCTATGACTGATTACTTCTCCAAGTGGATAGAGGCTGAAGCTTTTGCCCAAGTCAGAGAAAAGGAAGTTATATCCTTCATTAAAATAAATATTATAACTAGATTTGGTATTCCTTCTGAAATTATATGTGATAATGGTTCCCAATTTATTGGGGGCAGAACTACTAACTTTTGTGACAGCTGGGGGATTAAGATGATAACATCAACACCAGTCCACCCACAAGCTAATGGTCAAGCAGAATCATCCAATAAGATCATCATCAACAATTTGAAGAAGAAGCTTGGATCCAAGAAAGGAAAATGGGCAGAAGAACTACCTTATGTGCTTTGGTATTTGGGGCAGAATCAGTGATCCCAACAGAAATGGTGGTTCCAACTGCTAGAACAAGTACCCGTGATCCTGAGGAAAATGATGAGAACTTGGCTCAAGACCTGGATACTATTGAAGAAATCAGGGATCTGGCTAGGATAAGGATGGCCAGTTATCAACAAAGAATGGCTGGTGCTTACAACAAAAATGTCAGGATCAGGAAGTTTCAAATTGGTGATATGGTGTTAAGGAAAGCATTTCAGAATACCACCAATCCTGCTGATGGAAAATTGGCACCAAAATGGGAAGGCCCTTATTTGATTGAAGGTGAAGCAGGAAAGGGGGCATATCGGTTGCTGACTATGGAAGGTGATTTGCTACCAAGAGCTTGGAATGCTGTCCACTTGAAGAAATATTTCATGTGAGCAGGATCCTCATGGCACAGATGATCCTTACATTAGGGGTATCCTTGAAGGATCCTTAAAGCATCAGTGATCCGTACTCTGGTAATGTCCTAATCTTGAACTGTTTCATTTCCTAATTTTCTCACATAAGGATAAGGATCATGTGTCCTTTATCCATCTCTCACATGATTCTGAGTTTTGAAAGTTCAGGTATCCTTAGCAAAATGTTGATTATCCACAGAAGCAATCCGTTCCTTGGGTTTAACCCCAGTTATTTGGGCTTGACCCCAGTTCCGCCTGTAGCGCATGATGATCCTGGTATAGTTCAAGGCAGTGGGACCAGTACTCGCTTTAGGGGCTGATAATTCCATTGTACTGGCTATACCTAGGATCCTACGTATAATGGTAGACGTACCATACATCCGTTCCTAAGGTTTCTAACGTTTTCACGTTAGCTAAGGTTTTGGCATTGTCATGTCACTAAGTTTGGATAGTCGCCAGTTAGGGCCATACTCCAGTTTACATACGATCCTTGGGCTTGTCCCCAGTTATCCTTGGGCTTGTCCCCAGTTATCCTTGGGCTTGTCCCCAGTTATCCTTGGGCTTGTCCCTAGTTATCCTTGGGCTTGTCCCCAGTTATCTTTGGGCTTGTCCCCAGTTATCCTTGGGCTTGTTCCCAGTTATCCTTGGGCTTGTCCCCAGTTATCCTTGGGCTTGTCCCCAGTTGCTAACTCTTATCTTATATTGGCTTAGTCCCAAGTTATGCTCTATTTCAGGTCCTTGAAGTTAAACAACTAGGGATCCTTGATCCTTACTTCTCTCTAAGGTTTATCTTATAGTTATCCTGATTATGGTTAGGATCCTAACTTAGATCCTCAGGTATGATCCTTAACTATTTCAATTCTATTCGTTGATTATTTGAATAACCCTTGTAATTTGACAACTAAGCTTGTGATCCTTAAAATATATTACTTTTTGGGATTTTTCAAATATAGGATATTTGATCTTGGATCATATCCTAAATATTTACAATCTGACTTGTTCAAAATTACTTATTTAAACAAATGTACATCAGAATAATTGAGGATTAAAGGGACAAAAAGGATAACAACACAAGATGAGCCACAAAAGATTAAGGTTTTATTTATTAACAAAAGATTAACCCTTAAAAGGTTGTCAAAATTACCTACCCCGAGCATCTACCAGCAATACGTGGGCCGTCCGCTGGGGTAGGTAAAGGGTGTCCATGATAATAAGTTCTAAGTAGTGCAGGAATATAGAGGCGGCATGATCACAATGGCTTCATCCCCCAAACAGAGGATCCCTCCACCATTTGCAATCCTGCCTATTGTCTGAAGGATCCTAGATCCTTAAACCTAAAGCTATTGTTCAGTACAAACCATCAAATTGTTCAACAAAATAATCATCAAACTAAAAAATTGGGCTCCGGCTATGTCTAGAAATTTCCATCATCGCC
Source organism: Helianthus annuus (assembly GCF_002127325.2). Classification (NCBI taxonomy): domain Eukaryota; kingdom Viridiplantae; phylum Streptophyta; class Magnoliopsida; order Asterales; family Asteraceae; genus Helianthus; species Helianthus annuus. The sequence continues at coordinate 51,530,979 of NC_035438.2, forward strand.
CAATCACGCAGCCTAAACCTTCGCTGCATCACCACCTCCGGCTCCACTTGCATCACCACCTTGATCCTTGCCACTGCCTCCAGCCTCAATTGTCAGGATCTCTTCAGCCTCCTCTTCATCATCCAGTTCAGCCAGCCTTGCCTTCCAGCCCTCCACATCCCAGGTGCTCCTGTCAAAATCAGGATCCTGAGCTTCTAAGGCCATCTGCAGTTTAGTCTTGTACATTGCTATGGCGGCAGAGACTTTGGCATCCTCGGTGATCTCATGCCTCTCGTAGTCAAAGTTGATCAACACCTTGGCCATCTCGTTTTTGGCATTCTGGAGATCCTTCTGAAGGTCGGCAATCTTGAGATCCTTTAGCAGAGCAACCTGTTGAAGATCAGCAATTTTCCTATCCTGATCCTCCACGTGGCCAACGTAATCCTCAATCTCAGCAAATTTCTGCAAAGAGGATAAAGGATAATTTAGGATCAGGTGATCCTCAAACAAGCAGGATATAGAAGCAGGGACAGTGATCCTTACCTCACTGAAGTAGTCAAGGAATTGTTGGCGGATCAAGGGCAGACCTTGCAGATCCTCAGCTCCGGAGGCTTTTCTCTTCTTGCCTCCCTTTCCTTTAAGGGGTGCCTTGGGGATTGAAGCAGTCAGGCTGGCAGGAGTCTTTCTCTTGGAGGATCTGACGGTGGTAAGATCGGTGACGCTGAACTTTGAAGCAGACTTGGTGGATTTTCCAGCACCTACACAACCAAAACAAGATAAGTATCTTTACCTTACTTATACTTCACTATTCATTTGAATTTTTAAACAAAGATACTTACTTGACATCATGACAGAGCCTGAGGATACCTCCTGTGAATCCTGGGTGGTTGTCTTGAAAGATCTTGTTTCAGGATCAAGTCTCTTGAAGGCGGCGAGTCTCTCTTTGGCAGCAGGAGTCAGTCTGAGATGTGAGACGCTGATAGCTGCACAACAAAAAACAGAAGGGGTCAGTGATCCTTATATGAAAAGAAAGTTCTCTGGTGATCCTTCTCAGGATCCTCCATCCTACCATGGGTAGCCCATTTCCCGGGTAGATCCTTCCCATCAGGGATAGAATCTCTTTTGACGAAAAAGAAACGCCGCTTCCAGTTAGTGTCATTTTTGGTAGCTTTGAAGATCGGGTGTTCCTCACCAGGTTTACGTTTGAACAAATAGCGATGAGAGCCAAAGGTAGTGAGATCATACAACTCTCCCAGCTCTGACATTCCCAGGTCTATCCCCTCCTGCTCAATGATCCTTTTAAGGGTATACAAAACCCTCCAGATCATTGGCATGGCTTGGATGTAAGAGATGCCGGTTAAGGAGAAGAAAGATTGGGTGAAGGCTGGAAAAGGATATGTATAACCTATGGTAAACAGGGTCACAGGAAAAGCAACCGAATCATCGGAAATATGGTCACTCAGGGCATTGGGGTCAAAGGATTTAAACACAGTATTCGCCGGGAAGCAATAGCGGATCCTATCAATCCGCGGATCGGTAAAACAACAACGTTCTTTTATGGAATCTTCAATGATCCCCTGGCTCTTCAGTGGGCTGTTCTTCTGATGATCCTTATCAGGGGAGTTCCGGAGCAACATTTTTGACAGAATGATGGAAAGAGAAAGAAAACAGAGCAAGAGAAGGAAGAGGATGAAGAGAGAATACCTGTTTGATCTTCGGATGGGATTATAAAGGGAGTATCTCTGAAATTTAAATGCGGAACGATCCTATCTCTATCTCCTATTTATAATCATGATTGTGCAGGGTTGTCACTTCTGTGACGTCAGGATTGCAACGGATAGTTCTATATCAACGACTATATATCCGTTAGTTAGTTGCGGATAAGATCAAGAAAATATAATTCGTTCATTTTACAAATTACTCCTTATATTTTGGGGGCAATTGTTAGGGCAGGATTTTTAATGACCTATGATCCTTACTTGTTATCCTAACAATGATCCTTACTTTTGTGACAGATAGTGATCCTCAGAAGAGCTTCAGGACCAGGATCATGGATTTCCTTAAGGATCCTCATACTAACGATTGGTTGTTTGAATTTCGTATTGTTTTGCAGGAGTAACAAGCTTGACCTGGTCTTGGCAACGTTGCTATGGAATATTCCACGGGTATTTCGCACACGTTTGACTGGAAATGGACGTTGTGGAGAACGTGGGAGCATGGCACAAAAGTCGGATAGTTTGTTAGCATAGTTAACTTCTATTTTAAAGGGGTAACGAGCTAGTAATTAGGACACTTAGCCATTTTCAGCTACACACACTCTCGTACAACCGCACTCTTGAAGCATTCGGCAAACACTTAACAGTTTTCACACACTTTTACACATTTCACCATAGTGATCCTTGTACCTAGCTTGTTACTATCCGAAGTTGTAAACATTTATTGATTAATTTGAGCTTGGTGATCGGTAGTTTCCATCACCCGAGGTTTTTTATGCCGGAGATCATTCATTGATCAAGGGCTTTTTCCTCGTATAAATCCTTGTGTCGTTTGTGCAATTTACATTGAAGTGATCCTTATCATTGTTCCTCATTTCAAGCATCATTCCCCATAACTAAGAGTTTGGTTGCATTATCCTCATCAGATTTTTGACCAAAACACTAACCTCTTCTTTAAATTGTTGACGATTATCTTGTTCGAGGATTCTGCTTGTCCATTTGCTTGAGGATGCACTGGTGTTGACGTAATCATCTTAATTCCCCAACTCTTGCAAAAGTCAGTAGTTCTTTTGCTGATGAATTGAGACCCATTGTCACAAACTATCTCAGCTGGTACCCCAAATCTGGTCAGGATATTCCTCTTTATGAAGGATACCACTTCTTGATCCCTGACTTGAACAAAGGCCTCGGCTTCGACCCACTTGGAGAAATAATCTGTCATTGCCAGCATAAAAACCTTTCCTCCTGGAGCCTTTGGAAGTTTTCCCACTATGTCCATTCCCCATTTCATAAACGGCCAAGGGGATACGATAGGATATAATGGTTCTGCAGACTGATGCAGGATGTTACCGTGTCTTTGACATGCATCACATTTCTGAGCATACTCCACGGCATCCTTTCTCATGGTCGGCCAGTAATATCCTGTTCTCAACACCTTCGAGAACAGAGATCTGCCCCCAGTATGGTTGCCACAGTCTCCTTCGTGTATATCCTGAAGTACCTCCTTGGTCTCAGGATCTTCCAAGCACCTTAGGTACGGACCTGCAAGGGATTTCTTATACAAAATATTATTTATAATAGTAAAACGAGATACCTTCATCCTAAAAGCCTTAGGATGTGTATCCTTTGGGATATCTCCTTCTTGAAGATACTTCACAATTGGAGTCATCCAGGATTCAGGATCCTTCTCAGGATATCCATCACCAGGATCCTGGATACATGCTACTTCTTTATCCTGAGATTTGAAATGTTCCATTGCAGGATACAAGATGTGCACTATTGGTATCCGAGTTCCCTCCGGTATCCTGACAGTAGATCCTAAGTTTGCTAGAGCGTCAGCTTCAGCATTCTTTTCTCTAGGTACCTATTCAAGTATAAAAATTTCGAAATATCCAGCTAATTTTTTAACAATTTCAAGATATTCAGCTAACTTTTCGCCTTTTACTGCATAAGATCCATTGAAATGGTTAGTAATCAACAGGGAATCAACATATACTTGTAAATATCTAATATTCATATTTTTAGCTAATTCTAATCCTGCTATCAGAGCTTCATATTTTGCTTCATTATTAGTGGCAGGAAACTCACATCTAATGGCCTGGGGTAATATGTCCCCCTGTGGCGATTTTAGTAGTATACCCAAACCTACACCTCTTACATTAGATGCACCATCAGTATATAGTATCCAAGATTCTATATTTTCTCCGAGTTGTTGCACTTCTAGGTCTACTTCATTTTAAATATCACTACTGGAATCAGCCACAAAGTCTGCTAGAGCCTGAGACTTTATAGCATTTCTAGGTTCATATATTATATCATAAGCACTTAATTTTACTGACCACTTAGCCATTCTACCCGACATCTCAGGTTTCCTAAGCACATTCTTAACAGGATAATTAGTTTTAACATGAATCCTATGTGTCTCAAAATAATGTCTAAGCTTAGTTGATGCCATAACTAGGGCTAATATCATTTTTTCTAGATGAGAATATCTAGTTTCAGCATCTAATAAACTTTTACTAACATAATAGACAGGATACTGCTGACCTTCGTGATCCTTGACCAAAACAGCACTTACTGCATTCCCTGATACTGCAAGATACAGGGATAATGGTTCACCATCCTCGGGCTTCATCATTAGAGGTGCGGTTGAAAGATATTGCTTTAATTCCTGTAAGGTTGCTTCATGCTTTTCTCCCCACTCGAACCTCTTATTCTTCTTCTTCAGGATATCGTAGAATTCTTTACATTTTTCTGAGGATCTTGATATAAATCTGTTCAATGCCGCTGCTCGTCCAGTTAATCTTTGCACATCTTTCATGTTGGATGGTGACTTGATATCCAGGATAGCTTTGATCTGTTCCGGGCTTGCTTCTATACCCCTTTTAGTCACCATGTATCCTAAAAACTTTCCTGCCCCCACTCCAAAATGGCACTTGGCAGGATTTAGTTTCATATTATACTGGTCCAGGATATCAAATGCTCCTTTAATATCCTGGAGATGATCCTCAGCCTTCTTGGATTTGACTACCATATCGTCAATGTACACCTCCATGGTGTCCCCCAGTTTGTCTTTAAACATCATGTTCACCAATCTCTGGTACGTTGCACCTGCATTTTTTAAACCAAAAGGCATAGCAGTATAACAGTAAATACTTGTTGGTGTCATGAAAGCAGTATCCTCTTGGTCTGAAGGTTCCATTTGGATCTGTTGGAATCCTGAGGATGCATCCATGAAGGTTAACATTTCATGACCGGCAGCGGCATCCACCATCGAGTCTATATGAGGCAGAGGGAATGGGTCTTTAGGACATGCTTTGTTCAAGTCTGTGTAATCTACACAAACTCTCCATTTCCCATTCTTCTTTTGAACCACGACCACATTTGCTAGCCACTTGGGAAATTTGACTTCCCTGATCATCTTGGACTTCAATAGTCTTTCAACCTCTTCTTGAATAATTACGTTTCGTTCTGGAGCAAATTTCCTTCTCTTTTGTTGGACAGGCTTGAAAGACCTGTCAATTCCAAGCTTGTGAGTTATAATATCCTTTGAAATACCTGTCATATCCTCATGCTTCCATGCGAATATTGACATCCTGCATTTCAAAAAGTTAGTTAACTGATTTTCAATATCCTGAGGGATATTGGTTCCTACGAGCACCGAGATATCTGGATTATCCTGGTCCAGGATAATTTTCTTCACATCCTGTTCTGAAGCCTCCATGATATCCTGGCCTCGCATCTTTAATTGCTATGCTGCACTGGGCTTTGTTGAGGATTTCATAGAAGAAGAATAACACTCCTTCGATTCCTGTTGATCACTATCGACTTTGACAACTCCCCAAGGGGTAGGGATCTTGATGCATTGGTGATATGTTGATGGGACAGCCTTCATGTCGTGAATCCATGGTTTTCCCAGTATGATGTTATAGCAGGATAGAGAATCCATCACACAGAAACGTTGTATTGAGTTGACTCCTTCAACATATACGGGCAGTTTTATCTCCCCAACAGTATTCTTTGCTTCTCCACTAAACCCTACAAGCACAGTGGACTTTGAGGTAATCTCCATCTCGGGGATGTTCATTCTCTTCAGGGTTTCCAGCTAAATCATGTTGACGGAGCTGCCATTATCCACCAATATCCTGCGCACAAAATGGTTAGCAACATATAACGTTAGTACCAAAGCATCATGGTGAGGATCCTGGACAGTATCCCTGTTATCGCTATCGAACGCGATCACTTTATCAGTTGTGAGGGTTGACATCCTGGTTGGCTTGTTCCCCCTTTCGGCCTTAGCCTCCTTTGCGTGTCTTTTGGCTGCAGAATAAGAAGTTCCGCAGATATCGGACCCTCCTGAGATAAAGTTAATTATCTTGGCGTCGGCAGGAGGTGATGCTGCTCGTTCAGGATCCTTCTCAATATCTTGACCCTTATTCTTCTTTCTGCCCAGAAGATCCTTCAGATATCCTTTGCTTAGTAGGTAGCTTATTTCTTTCCTCAGGGCAATGCAATCCTTAGTAACATGTCCGAAATCCTCATGGAAGGCACACCATTTGGACTTATCCTTCCAATCAACTTTTTGTTGATTCTTCCGAGGCCACCTGGCTTTATCTCCCAAACCCTGCATAGCATACATTAGTTCAGGTATATTAACAGAAAAACAATATTCTGACAATTCAGGATACTCCTCAGGATCCTCATTTTCAACAGCGTTCACTTTTTTGCTATCATTCCTGTCATATGGCTTAGAACGATATGGTTTGTATGAGGATTCTGACTTCCTGTTAGTTGGTTCATATGTTGAGGATGCATTCATCCTCTCTTGCATTTTCTTATCATCTTCCAGCCTGATATATCTCAAGGCCCTGTTTCGAGCTTCGTCCAAGTTCCTGCAAGGATTCATCACAAGATCCTGATAAAACTGGGAATCCTTTTGTAGTCCCATCTTGAATGCTTGGACTGCTGTAGCAACATTAAGGTGTGGGATATCCAAGGATTCCCTGCTGAATTTGTTCACATAATCCCTTAGGGATTCTTGAGGCCCCTGTGTTATCCTGTAGAGGTCACTTGTTAGTTTTTCAAAGCTTCTACTACAAGAAAACTGACTATTAAACAAATTAACTAAATGAGCAAATGATGTAATTGAATAAGGTGGAACATTTAGAAGCCATTTCAAGGCTGATCCTGTTAGAGTAGAGCCGAAGCCCTTGCACAAGCATGCTTCCTTAAGTTCTGGCGGGATAGGGTTAATCTCCATCCTCTCCCTATACTGGGCAATATGCTCCTCAGGATCCGTCGTCCCATCATACAGCTTCATGTTAGGGGTCTGGAATCTCTTTGGGATTTCTGCATCACAAATGGGGTGAGCAAAGCGGGATATATTGTGACTATCCCGGGATACTTTCGGTATAGGCTGCACTATCCCAGGTACACTTGATATCATATCCTTTAACTTTTGAAGCTCTCTGGTTATCGCTGATGTCACACCTGCATCCTGTAATGATCCAAGATTATTAGTAATAGGGATACTGGTGTTAACAGACAAGTTACCAGCTTGGTGATTCTGGTCATATCCTGGAGCGCATCCTGGATTTCTCACAGTTGACACCTTGACCGAATAGGGTATCTCAGGAATATGAGTCTGGGAATGGCAAGGCACAATATTCCCCCTGTTATCCTCAGTATATACTGCCGAACTGAAGTTCAAAGATCTAGGCTGCAAGGGAGTGACAGTATCCTCAGTGGGCCTTCTTGAGAAACAATGAGAAAAAATGTAAAGGTTGACACGTGATGTACGAGGAAAGCCCTTGATCAATCTAGATCTCCGGCATAAAACCTCGGGAGCTGACAAGCGTCGGCTGCCTTGTTCTTCTTATTTCTTGAATAACAGGATACAGTGCAGGATACGATACGGATCAATTAAGTGTTACAATGTGATTCGAGTACAAGTGTTGTGTTTGTGAGTGGTTACAGGTGTTAGAGAGCAAGAGTGTTCAAGAAAATTGTGTGTGTAAGTCGTGTGTTCCTATGATCCGTGCATTCCTTTATATAGTAAAAGGAAATAACTAACTATGCTAAAAATCCGGGATATTATGCTAAAAATCCGGGATACTGAGATTATTTCCTTTCCGAACGTTGCAAGGCTGTTTCAACACGTTTTCCACGCGCATACTAACTATAACTCCAGGATTTAAGCTTCCATAACCGTTATATCATTGATATCTTTGACCAGCATCAATAATTCCCATAAAACACGCCATTCTTCAATGCTGACCGTTACAAGAGCTATTTTCTTGCCATCAACGTCTTTATCCTAACCAACTTGAGCGGGTCTTCAGGATGACTTGGTCCTTATGAACGTTAGTCCCTTGTAGCCAACGTTTACAAGCAAATTGTTAGTAATAGTCAGGATACTGCCTCAGGACGTTACCAATATCCTGGTCCGGTATCCTGATCCAGTATCCTGATCCGGTATCCTGATCCAGTATCCTGATCCGGTATCCTGATCCAGTATCCTGATCATATACAACTAATACAAAATCAAGATACAAAGTCAGGATATGGGCTCAGAATTTCACCCATAACAAGTGCATCAAGATCCCTACTCCTTGGGGGGTTGTCAAGGTTGATAGTGATCAGCAGGAGGCGAAGGAATGCTACTTATCCTCAATGAAATCCTCGACTAAGCCTAACAGCATAGCAATTAAAGATGTGGGCCCAGGATATCATGGAGACTTTGGAGCAGGATGTAAAGAAAATTATCCTGGATCAAGATAATCCGGATATCTCGGTGCTCGTAGGGACCAATATCCTCAGGATTTTGAAAACAAATTAACTAACTTTTTGAAATGCAGGATGTCGACATTTGCATGGAAACATGAGGATATGACAGGTATTTCCAAGGATATTATAACACATAAGCTTGGTATTGACAGGTCGTTTAAGCCTGTCCAACAGAAAAGAAGGAAGTTTGCTCCAGAACGAAACATAATTATTCAAGAAGAGGTTGAAAGATTATTAAAGTCCAAGATGATCAGGGAAGTCAAATTTCCCAAATGGCTGGCTAATGTGGTTGTGGTGCAAAAGAAAAACGGGAAATGGAGAGTTTGTGTAGATTATACAGACTTAAACAAAGCATGTCCTAAAGACCTATTCCCTCTACCTCATATCGACTAAATGGTGGATGCAACTGCCGGCCATGAGATGTTGACCTTCATGGATGCATCCCCAGGATTCCAACAGATCCAAATGGAACCTTCAGACCAGGAGGATACTACTTTTATGACACCAACATGTATTTATTGTTATACTGCTATGCCTTTTGGTTTGAAAAATGCAGGTGCAACATACCAAAGATTGGTGAACATGATGTTTAAAGACAAACTGGGGGACACCATGGAGGTGTACATTGATGACATGGTAGTGAAATCTAAGAAGGCTGAGGATCACCTCCAAGATATTAAAGGAGCATTTGATATCCTGGATCAGTATAACATGAAGCTAAATCCTACCAAGTGCCATTTTGGAGTGGGGGCAGGAAAGTTTTTAGGATACATGGTGACTAAAAGGGGTATAGAAGCAAGTCCGGAGCAGATAAAAGCTATCTTGGATATCAAGTCTCCTTCAAACATGAAGGATGTTCAGCGATTAACAGGACGTGTAGCAGCATTGAACAGGTTTATTTCAAGATCCTCGGAAAAGTGTAAGGAATTTTACGACATCCTCAAAAAGAATAAGAAGTTCGAATGGGGAGCAAAGCATGAAGCAGCCTTGCAGGATTTGAAGCAGTATCTTTCAACCGCACCCTTATTGATGAAGCCTGAGGATGGCGAACCATTATCCCTGTATCTTGCAGTATCTGGGAATGCAGTAAGTGTTGTTCTTGTAAAGGATCATGAAGGTCAGCAGTATCCTGTTTATTATGTTAGTAAAAGTTTATTAGATGCTGAAACTAGGTATTCTCTCCTAGAAAAGTTAATATTAGCCCTAGTTATGGCATCAACAAAACTTAGACATTATTTTGAGAGACATAGAATTCATGTTAAAACCAACTATCCTGTTAAAAACGTGTTAAGGAAACCCGAGATGTCTGGTAGGATGGCTAAGTGGTCAGTGAAATTAAGTGCTTTTGATCTAATATATGAGCCTAGAAATGGCATAAAATCTCAGGCTTTAGCTGATTTTGTGGCTGATTTCAGTAGTGACATTCAAAATGAAGTAGACTTAGAGGTACAATAGCTAGGAGAAAACTTAGAATCCTGGATATTATATACTGATGGTGCATCTAATGTAAGAGGTGTAGGTCTAGGTATACTACTAAAATCGCCACAGGGGGACATATTACCCCAGGCTATTAGGTCTGAATTTCCTGCCACCAATAATGTAGCAGAATATGAAGCTTTAATTGCAGGATTAGAATTGGCTAAAAGCATGAATATCAAGAGTTTGCGAGTATATGTTGATTCTTTGTTAATTAATAATCATTTTAATGGATCCTATGCAGTTAAAGGTGAGAAGTTAATCGAATACCACAAAATTCTTAAAAAATTAGCAGGATATTTCGATATTTTTACACTTGAACAGGTACCAAGAGAGGATAATGCTGAAGCTGATGCCTTGGCAAATCTGGGATCATCAGTCAGGATACCAGGATACCAGAAGGGACCCAAATACCAATATTGCATATCCTGTATCCTGCGACGGATCCTTAGGATAAGGAAGTAGTAAGTATTCAGGATCCTGGTGCTGAGTTTTCTGAAGAGGATCCTAAATCCTGGACGGCTCCAATCATAAGATATCCCAAGGAAGGACACATCCCAAAGGATGAGAATCTTAAGGCCTTTAGGATGAAGGTATCACGATTCACTATTATAAATAATGTTTTGGATAAGAAATCTCTTGCAGAACCATATCTGAGGTGCTTGGAGGATCCCAAAACCAAAGAAGTGCTTCAGGATATACACGAAGGGGATTGTGGTAACCACACTGGGGGCAGGTCGTTATTCTCAAAAGTATTAGGAACATGATATTATTGGCCTACCATGAGGAAAGATGCTGCAGAATATGCTCGAAGGTGTGACGCATGTCAAAGACATAGTAATATATTACATAAGCCTTCAGAGCCATTATATCCTATTGTATCCCCTTGGCCGTTCATGAAATGGGGAATGGATATAGTAGGAAAACTCCCTGTAGCTCCAGGAGGAAAAGTCTTCATGTTAGCAATGACATATTACTTTTCTAAATGGGTTGAAGTAGAAGCCTTTGTTCAAGTCAGGGATCAAGAAGTGTTCATCATCAAATAAACCACAGACTTTTGTAAGAGTTGGGGCATAAAAATTATCACATCAACACCAATACATCCTCAAGCTAATGGGCAGGCAGAATCTTCGAACAAGATAATCGTCAACAACTTGAAGAAAAGACTAGGAGCAAAGAAAGGAAAATGGGCAGAAGAGTTACCTTTTGTTCTATGGGCAGATAGGACAACTGTGAAGAATGCTACTGGGCAAACCCCATTTTCTTTGGTATTTGGGGTAGAAGCAGTGATCCCGACAGAAATGGTGATACCGACAGCTAGATCAAGCCTACGGGACCCTGAATCAAATCCTGAAATCTTATGTCAAGAACTGGATACTATTGATGAAACAAGAGATGCAACAAAGCTGAGGATGGCGACATATCAGTAGAGGATAGCCAAATCATATAACAAGAATTTAAGGACTAGAAGATTTTAAGTTGGAGATTGGGTGTTGAGAAAAGCTTTCCAGAATACAACCAACCCTGCCGATGGAAAATTAGCTCCAAAATGGGAAGTACCCTATGAAATTGAGTCAGAATCTGGGAAAGGAGCATATCGACTCAAGAATATGGAAGGGGATATGTTGCCAAGATCCTGGAATGCTATACACCTTAAAGCTTACTTCAAGTAAGTTTAGAATTTAATTTCTAACTCAGGATGGTATGAATTCTATCTCTTTTAATATATTTGGTATTGTTTATTTTATGGAACCCAATACTGACTTAAGCATTGGAGGGATGTTAGCTAGGCTAACACCCACCTTAGTTTACAGTTGTTTTGCAGTATATGCTTCAGGATATAGCTCCAGGATACACACTCAGGATACTTCGAAAGATTAGAGGATTGGCCCCCTCTCTCACGTTTAAGGGATCCTGATCCCTTCACAGGTTTAAAGGTATTCACCTTTCTCACGAATTGCGTTTAAACACCCCGCCTGGAGCGCAAGTTATCCATGGATAGTTCAAGGTGGCGGGACCAGTTCATGTAAAAGTGGCTGACAATTTCGTTACTGTTGGCTACACCCTGGATCCTCAAGGTATATGAGGATTGATCACCCTCTCTCACGAAAGAGTATTTTCATACTCTCTAAGGTTTAAAGGTTTTCACCTTTCTAAGTCTTGGAGTTTATACACTCCCGCCTGTAGCGCACGAAAACAAGGGTTTATCCCCATGATGCTAAGGGTTTATCCCCAGGATGCTAAGGGTTTATCCCCAGGATATTAAGGGTTTATCCCCAGTACATTAAGGGTTTATCCCCAGTAAAACTAAAGTTTTCAGACAAGTTCCAAAGATATGGCAAACTACGATTGTGTTTACACACATTCTTCTGTTGGTGAAAAGTTACGAAGTTTAATCACAAAGTGAAGAAATACTCAAGTATGTCATGCACTGATGCAATATCATGCACAGACAGGGGACATCCATGCCAGGGACATTGCAAAGGATTCAAAGGTTGAGGTTGGAACTTATTGCCTAAGTGTTTCTAGTATGATTTATTATTATTTTTAAGTCTTGAAAACCTTATCTTAATGATCTAAGTTTTCTAAAAAGTCATATTCAACCAAGCTTTGTCTAACATTTTGATGACAAAAGTATTGAACATTTCATCAGTATCCTGACCAGGATATTTGATCAGACATACCTTTCAAAATAAAAACATAACAACTACAGATAAGGCTAAGAGGTTAATTTATTATTAATGGCCCAAAAAATTGTATTCTTGGTTTCATCTCAAAAATAGACCCATCCACCAAGAACACAATTAAGTTTTTAAAGAATATTTACATAAACAGTTGAAGGCTTCGTCCTGAAAACACAGGATCCCTCCACCTCCAACTGTTAAATTGTTCAAATGTAGGAAAAGTAAAGTGCAGGAAATGTAAATTGTTTAGGGGTTACGGACCCTTCAAATTTAAAAGAGTGGGCTCTGACCTAAGCAATAATATCCATCATTGCCCACTTCGATGCTCTCACACAGCAACATCAGCTCCAGCCTCCACCTTCTCTGCAGCTTCAACCGCCACCTCAGCCGCCTTTGAAGGCTTACCAGAACACAGGTATCATTAATACTGTCTAATCGGGATACAGACTCAGCATATGTATGCAGAATACAGGGTCAAGATATTTACCTTGATGAGGAATGAGGTCATGGGCCAAAGGAGTCGTCAGAAGATGATCTGGTCTGTCTTGCCATTGGTGATCGGAGGTAAAGAAGAAGAATATGAAGGGAGTTAAAGATAAGAAGGATGACTTACCTTTTCGATTTCTTGGATGGCATTTAAAAAGAAGAAATTATGGAGAAGATATGGGCATGGGAAGTTGTTCCGTGTCACGTCATATCATCAAATCAATTGAGCGCCTTGAAGAAATTAGAAAAATATTACCGTTAGATCAGGGATCCCAACGGCAATATTTTTGGGGACAATTGTTATGGGTGAAATTCTGAGCCCATATCCTGACACTATATCTTGATTTTATGTTAGCTGTTTATGATCAGGATACTAGATCAGGATACCGGACCAGGATATTGGTAACATCCTGAGGCAGTATCCTGGCAGTTACTAACGATTTGGGTGTAGCTTGTTGCTGAAGGTTGTTAACATTCACAAAGACCAATTCCCCTGAAGACTCGCTGAAATTAGTTGGAAAAGAGACGTTGGAGCTAAGAGAAGTGGTCTACAACGGTCACAAGGGAATATTCCAAGGATTCCAGAATAATAGGGGAATATCCCGGATTTTTAGCATAGTTTGTTATTTCTTGTAACTATAAATATGAGTGCCGGATCATAGGAATTCACACACTTTCGAGCTCTCATACTCGTACACTCTCATTTCTAGCTGCAAACACACACTAACACTCACAATTCACAATCATTGTAACACTTAGATTCGACATTGTATCCTGGTTATTCAAGCAATAAGAAGAACAAGGCAGCTGACTATTGTCAGCTCCCGAGGTTTTATGCCGGCGATCTAGAAAGATCAAGGGCTTTCCTCGTACATCTCGTGTCAATTTTTACTTTACTTGCATTTCGTTTACAAATTGATATGGTTCTGTATCCCGGAACTATATCCTGAAACTGTTTACATTTTCAACAAAGTTAACACATTTTTACAAGTTTACATAGCACACTACCTCACAAACTAAGTTTGATCACTAAATTGCTTCGGTAATTTTTGACCAAAACATGTATAATCTTTAAATATTTGGTTCTTGTTGTTTTGGTTAATATTGTTACAACAAGTTGTTAAGACAACAATCACAATAATGTTAACAATGAGAAAAGTTAAGATGTTGTGGAGGAATGACCCGGCTCGGCACCATCATTAAATAAGGAATATTAATAACGAAGATATAAAAAATATCCCCATGCAAATAGAATATTTGTATGACATCCGAGAAGACAGGAGATATTGCGTAACCAACTCTCCGATTTAAGGGGAAACCTAATTCGCCAGAAACTGTAAATAAAGGATGAAATCACACGGTAAAGACATTCACTCCCTCTCTCAAACACTTTTCCTCCCATCTACGAGTACTTATTCTCAGGCCAGAGGGTGGTTACAAGAATAACCCCATTCCTATAACGAGTCCTAACGATGTTCTGTTTTGCAGATTGACGTTCAGGCCATTTACAATCGGACCATCTGACATAGGGACATACAACTAGGTAACGTTTCTACAATAGGTTTAACCCATACAGAACTTCCAGAATAATAATTAATAGTTAATATGATAACTCGTTATTATGTTCATTTATGTATTGCCAATTTTAGTAGAAATTTGACAACACCCATGGATCAAACTTACAAAGTTTTGTAAACTATGTTTTGATACATGGAAGATCCAGTCTTATGTAAACAATAATCTACATATTTGTTAAATATCATCATTTTCAGAAATAAGGATATTACTAGTTTTTTACACGTTGTGGCAGTGTCATACGCGAAATGATAACGTATAGACTACAATCAAGTAGATTCATTCCGAACTAAATTTACGTCAAAACGTATGATAGCTCAAATTTCTACCGTCGAATCAAAACGTATTACATTTGACCCGATTTGTTTTCAAACAAGTTTATGTCAAAACATACATAAAAACATTTAATAATTGACCCAACTCGTTTTCAAACAAAAATTACGTTCAAGCGTAGAAGAAATCAAATTTGTACCAACATGTCCATAAAAATAAGTGTAAGAAATTAATTTTAGGGTAAGCACGAAATTTTAGAAACTTGAGGGGGTTAAAGTGATATTTACAAAGTTAGAGGGTTACCTTTGACATTATAGCAAAGTGTAGAGGTAGAATGGGTTACATGTCAAAAGTTTGAAGGTTAAAAAGAAGTTAGAAAGTATGGGGGCTTTTTTGTCAAGTTAGAAAGTAAGAGGCTCATTTTTGTCAAGTTAGAAATTTGGGAGGGGGGAGTTGGGGAATTTTGTCAATTAAGAAAAGTTAGGGTGAATTTTGTCAACTCAGAAAGGTGGTCACCGACCTTTCAATTTAAGTTTATATAAATAAATAAATATTATGAATTGTGTTTAGAAGAAATAATATTTTATTCCAAAGCCAATTTAGAAAACTGATGAACTGGACAATGTTTTAAGGGTTAATGGATTTAAACACCCCCCAACTATTGCCATTTGGCCGATGGCACTCTCAACTTTCACTTTGGCTCAGACCACTCCCAACTTAACACATTGATTGTCATGGCACCCCCTCGTTAAATATTCACTAACCAGTTTAGTAAATTTAGCCTACGTGGCAATTTTATCTGATGTGGCATATCCTACGTGTCATACATGAGCTTATGTGGAACATCCCTGATTCGATGAAGTTTATAATCCCCAAAATACATAACACTTCACTTAAACCAAGATAATTACATATTAGAAGCTCTCAAGTTCATCAATGGCGATCAAACCCTAATCTGATCGAGGTACGTTTTCTCTCAAATATTTCGGGTATTGTTCACTGATTGCACTGATGGAGGTTATCGATGTGATGCTATGGTATGGTGGAACATTGGATTTTAGTTTTGATCAACCTCAATATATTGGAGGTCAATCTAAGTTGATACGTATGGATGTTGATCACATTGCATACTTTGAGTTGTTAGAGTATGCAATGGATACTGGGTGTTATGAAAGTAGGGATTTTTACATGTATGGATTAAATGTTGATACTGGTGAATTCAAGCTTTTTGGGAATGATAATGATGTTATGGAGATTGCATTAAAGGCTCAAACATGGTCTGAACCATTCATGGAGGTATTTATTCAAGTCTGTCCAATTACCCATGAACAAGAAGTCTAATTCATGTCCCAGCCCAGTAAACCCCAAGCCCAATCTTATTCACCACCCACTAAATCACAAGCCCAATCCAGTTCCCAACCCATTAAACGAAGAGGCCGGCCCAAAAAACTTGTAACCCAGTCCAAAAAGAAAGTAGTCCATGTCAGTAGAGTGAGTAGGGCATCTGACAAAAGTGGTAACACTCCTGTACTTGAAGTCCCTAGATCCACTGCCTCAGGAAAGGGCAATGGTGATATACAATCAAGAAAATCAAGTGCAATGGTGATATATGTGCAGATTAGACACCAAAAAAAAACACTCAACAAATGGCTACAATTTAAGGAATGTGTTTAGTGACAGCATCAGATTCCTAATTGATGGAGAAAGGTCTGGTGGCAAGAAAAGCTGCTTCTAGGAGGTTGTCAAGTGTTTTCGCTCGACGATTCCATTCTTGGGTGGTTGGTTTGGCACTTGTTCCTACAACTCGAATCCTAGCCCGGTATATCCCATTTTAATTTTACACCATTGTGAACCTTATGCCTTTTTTACTCTCTGATCGAGGTTCTCGGCAATGAAAAATCTTCGTAAACTAAATCACACATGTATATGTTGACATTTAAGAGATATACAATCAAGAAAATCAAGGGCAATGGTGATATATATGCGGATTAGACACCAAAAAAAAAACACTCAACAAATGGCTGCAATTTAAGGAATGTGTTTAGTGACAGCATCAGATTCCTAATTGATGGAGAAAGGTCTGGTGGCAAGAAAACTAAAATGGGAAAGGAGGCTGTTGCTGATAAACCAGTTGGTTTGAATAATCAGCCTAGTGTACAAGAGGCTACATGGGCATTTGATTTGGATGAGGAGTCTATTGTTCAAGAGGGTGTATCGAAAGAAACAGATGGTTTACAAAAGAAGCCTATTGGAGAAGAGGTTTTAGTGGAAGGAGGGATTGGTTTTGATAAGGAGCATAGTGTACAAGAGTGTGCAGATGAAGATGACAGTGAAGATAGTGACTATAAAGCCGACTTAAATGGGACAGAAGAGTCAAGTTCAGATGGAGATGATCGTTTTCTTAAGGAGGGTAATGAAGATGAGGTTCATGATGAAGTAGCTTTCTCAGATTCAGACAGAGAAGACGCTGAATGGAGACGGTCACAAGATGCCATTAAACGAGCTAATAAGGATGAACTTGAAGCTAAAAAGAAGTTAGTTGAACAGTGTACTAAACCTTATGAAAAAGAAGGTACGTTGAGTGAGTCTAATGATGCAGGGTGTGCACAGTTAGAGGGATACAGTAGTTACGAGGAATCTGATGGTGATGTTGCTACTCCTGGTGAGAGTGAGGATGATGATATAAGAGGTAAGAAGTACAAAGAAACTGCTCCAAGTGTAAATGAACACACCAACTGGAAAAAGTTTACATGGAAAGTTGGAATACGGTTTGCATCAAGGGATCGTTTTAAGGAGGCAGTGAGAATATATGCTGTGACTAACGACAGGAATTTGATCATTGCAAAGAGTGATAATAAGGAAGAAGGTCGTTTAGTTGTGAAGTGTGTACCAGGGTGTCCCTTCTATCTATATTGTTCACTAAACAAAGCCAAAGAGTGTTACATGATTAAAAGTGTGAAGAACAAACACAACTGCCAGAGAAACATGATCAAGAATAGACAGCTAACTGCCAAGTTCTTAGGGGATGAGTTCCTTCCTTTGTTTAAGGCCAAGCCAAATTGGTCTGCTAAGGAGATTCAAGCAGCAGTTAAATAGAAGTTTAAGGTAATTATAACTAAGTGGTTAGCTTACAAGGCTAAATTAAGTGCACACAAGAAGCTTCATGGTTCAATGAGAGACCATTACAGTAAAATTGGTTCTTACCTGGAAGTTCTAAAGAAAACAAATCCATCATCAACCTTTAGGTTAGAAACTGCTCCATCAGGTTTCATTAATATAGATCCAAAGGCCACATGTGAAACATTCTTTAGATTGTTTGTTTGTTTTGATGGAGTCAAAAAAGGTTTTTTAGCAGGATGCAGGAAGGTATTGTGCTTAGATGGGTGTTTTCTTAAAAATTCCTTGGAGGGATGTTGTTAACAGCTGTGGGAAGGGATGGTAATGACCAAATGTTTCCTTTGGCATGGGCAGTAGTTGAAGAGGAAAATAATGAGAGTTGGGAATGGTTTATGGATGATCTTAGGCAATGTTTGGGAGTAACTGATGATGGTGAATCATGGACATTTATATATGACCAGCAAAAGTTAGATCTCCCTAACCAATAATTTGCTTATTCATCACTTATCTATGCTAACTGTTGTATTGCTTTTGCAGGGTCTGTTGAATGCTGTTGCAATGGTATGGCCAAAGGCAGAGCATAGAAACTGTGCAAGACACATCTATGCTAACTGGCACAAAACATACAAAGATGAAGAGTTGAAGGAGTTATTTTGGAAATCAACTAGGTCCTATTGTGAAGCTGATTACTTGCAAGCCATTGAAGAGATGAGGACCATAAACCCTGATGCAGTAGAGGCCTTACTGAAGCAAAATCCCAATTGGTTCAACATGTGCTATTTGAACACTCACACAAAATGTGATGTTATAGTAAACCACATGGCAGAAACTTTTAATGGCTTTATCATCAATGCAAGGTCAAAACACATTATACACATGTTAGAGGACATAAGGATTTAGGTCATGAGTAGGCTGGTTACTAAAAGAACAGAAATGAGTGCCAGGGATGTTGTTATATGCTCTAAAATCCAAGAAAAGCTTGATTTTTCAAAACAGGCTGCATATAGATGTGAGGTGTATCCCTCATCATACCATGTGTTTCAAGTCAGGGATTTTGATGATGTTTCAGTTGATCTAGATAATAGAACATGCACATGTAGGAACTGGGATTTGAGGGGGGGGGGGGGTATCCATGTAAACATGTTTGTGCAGTAGCTGGGTTTTTTACATAAAAATGCAGAAGAGTATGTTGATGTGTGTTACCACAAAGACACATACATGAAGGCTTATGAATTCTCAATCCCTCTAATACCTAGTGAAAGGTATTGGCCCAAGATTCACCACCCCATGGATCCACCACCAATAAGATCTCAACCTGGGAGGCCTAAGAAGAATAGAAAGAGGGATCCTCATGAGGATCCAAAGAGACCAGGGAAACTTACCAAGCATAAGGTGATAATGACTTGTGGTAATTGTGGGGCTAGAGGTCACAACAAGAGAAAATGTACTGAACATGGAAATCAGTAATCTACTACAGGTGAATGATTTGTTTTAGTGACAGTTGTCTGTGTATATTGTAGGCTTTAACTCCTTTTGTTTTTTATATTGTAGGGTCTGCTAAAAAGAGACAAAAGGGAACCAAAAAGTCAAGCCAGAAGGAACAAGGAACAACTCAGCAATCTACTCCAGTAGCTTCACAAGGAACAAATAAGCAATCTACTCCAGTAGCTTCACAAGGAACAAATAAGCAATCTACTCAGCAATCTACCCAGGAGGGAAGCAAAATTTCAAGCCAGAAGTCAACCAAAAAGTCAACTGTCAAAGGAAATATCAAATGGAAAGGAACAGAGAAGGCTGCTATTAAAAAGTCATAGTTTGACTTTTTTGTGATAACTGGACTTGTTTGACTTTTTTGTGGTCTTTATGACCTTTTTGTGCTGTTAGGCTGTTTGGACAACTTTTGGTGATGTAATAACTCTTTAGGATAACTTTTGGTGATGTAATAACTCTTTAGTATAACTTTTGGTGATGTTATAACTCCTTAGGATAACTTTTGGTGATGTTATAACTGTTGGTTATGTAATGGTATGACTGTTGGTTATGTAATGGTATGACTGTTGATTATGTAATGGTCATTATGCATTTGGTCATTAG